>NC_083762.1:2441553-2721553 GCF_963514075.1 Conger conger | reverse complement strand
AGCGTGGTGCTGTTCCTGGTCAGCCGCTTCAGCCCGTACGAGTGGCACGCCGACGACATGGAGGACCAGGAGCAGCAGGGCCAGCCCGGCTCAGCCCCGCCCGGGCAGGCCCAGCCCGGCCCGGCCCAGCAGAGCACCGAGCAGACCAACGAGTTCGGCATCTTCAACAGCCTCTGGTTCTCCCTGGGAGCCTTCATGCAGCAGGGCTGCGACATCTCGCCCAGGTAACACACTCTCACCTGGGTAGAACACCTGCACCTTACCGTACCCTCACCTGCACAGGTAAACTCACCTGCACCTGACCCTACTCTCACCTGCTCAGGTAAACTCACCTGCACCTTACCATACTCTCACCTGCACAGGTAAAGTGATCGTACATTTACCTGTACAGAACACTTCTTCAGCATCATCATAATCATTGCCGTCAGAACTAAAACATCATCCTCATCCTCACGTCTGTGGAACACAGAGGGTTCAGCCAGTACCCTCATCCTTTATTCATCTGGCATTCAGAGGGCTTAGAGGTACAGTATCCTGTCTGACATTTTTGGTAAAAAAATAACAAATAATTCTCGCACTCTGCTTCAGAAATAAGTGCATCGGCCTCCAGAACGCAATGAGTGACAGCTGCAGCATGCAGAAGGTCTGCTCTCAAAGCCGTTTGAGCGAGAGCGTTAATGAGAAGTGTTTTCTTCTGTTCATGTGCGAAAGACATTTGGGCTCCTGTGTTCTAAACACCTACAGCGGGGATCATCAAATCACAGTCCTCGAGGGCTGAGAACTGCTGCTTTTCCACCCCCCCTTTACCTGGGAGTCAGGTGTGTCCACCCTCCCTTTACCTGGGAGTCAGGTGTGTCCACCCTCCCTTTACCTGGGAGTCAGGTGTGTCCACCCTCCCTTTACCTGGGAGTCAGGTGTGTCCACCCTCCCTTTACCTGGGAGTCAGGTGTGACCACCCCCCCTTTACCTGGGAGTCAGGTGTGTCCACCCTCCCTTTACCTGGGAGTCAGGTGTGACCACCCTCCCTTTACCTGGGAGTCAGGTGTGAAGACAGTATGGCCAATCAGGAGCACTAATTGTTCAGTTACAGTAATTACCAGGGAGACCAGAAAACCAGGGTTGTGTTCAGATTTAAGGGTCTGATTGGATGATCCCTGACCTATCGACAGAACTACGACTGACCCTTTGACCCAATGGTGTGGGGTTTGAACATTCTGATCATCTGACCAGATCGTATGCAGACTGAACCTTGCATTTATAAGCTCACAGTGTTTAAATGAATATAGCGCTGTGGTCTAGACCCAATTTGAAAATTAAGCCTGAAGAACTGGCAAAAAAAAAAACCCACATGTACCCATGTACCCCTGATTACCACCATCATCTTCGTCATCATCTTCATCATTACTCCCCTTCCCGTGCAGTGCCCTTCCTGTCAGTTATGGTTATGGTTGGATGGCGCGCCGGGCGTTTCGCTGAAAGGAAGCTGCTCTTTCCTCTGTTCTCTGATTCTGTGCATTCCACGCTTTGGATTAACGGCTGTAATCCCACAGCCAGTCCTGGTGCTGTTCCACTGAGTCTGCAGGGATGGGTTTACAGTGGGGAGCAGGCCTCTGTGAACTGCACAGCGGAGCGGGTGTTGAGCCCCGGGGGGAGGGGGGGGTGGGGGGCTGTTCCTCATTCTCCTCCCATAGTCCTGTGAAGAGCAGCACAAGCACATCACACAGGGTGCTGGCGGTGATGAATTTGAACCCAGGCCTGGTGTTGAATGCGTGCCGTTGGCCGCTGCGGTGCTGCTGAGGGTTGGCGTGCGAGCAGGGCTCTGCCGCTCTCTTCTCCGTCCGCTCTAGCAGCTCCCACCACAGCCCCCCTCTCCCCGACAGCGCCGTGCCCTGCTCTCCTGCGCTGCTCCTAAATGTCAGCCAGCGCTAATTGAGGTGTTAATTGGTGACCTTCGCGCTGCGGAGTCCTGCGCCGTGTAGCTCCTCGGTGCTCGTGCTGAGTGACTGGAGAGCGCTCGCTTCCGTACGCTCCTGCCCCTGTGGCCCCCCGGTCCTGCTGGCCAATCAGGCGTGCACTCGAGCGTGAGAACTCGCCTCGTTAGAGGAGCGGACTCTCCGCGGCAGAACTCCCTCCCATCATTGCTGCTGTGGCGTTTACCCAGAACCCTCTCCTCCCGCGCCGGACTGGGGGAGCAGCGAATGAGACGCACGCAGTAAGAGCGTAAGCACACAGTACTGTTCATCACAGGAGAACAGGCTTCTTCCTCTGTTCATACTGCCCCAAACACCCCTCACTACTGCCCCACACACCCCTCACTACTGCCCCACACACCCCTCTACTGCCCCACACACCCCTCTACTGCCCCACACGCCCCACATGCCCCTCACTACTGCCCCACACACCCCTACTGCCCCACACGCCCCTCACTACTGCCCCACACGCCCCTCACTACTGCCCCACACGCCCCTCACTACTGCCCCACACACCCCTCACTACTGCCCCACACGCCCCTCACTACTGCCCCACACGCCCCTCTACTGCCCCACACACCCCTCTACTGCCCCACACACCCCTCTACTGCCCCACACACCCCTCACTACTGCCCCACACTACTGCCCCACACACGCCTCACTACTGCCCCTCACTACTGCCCCACACGCCCCTCACTACTGCCCCACACGCCCCTCACTACTGCCCCACACACCCCTCACTACTGCCCCACACACCCCTCTACTGCCCCACACGCCCCTCACTATTACCCCACACACCCCTCACTACTGCCCCACACGCCCCTCACTATTGCCCCACACACCCCTCACTACTGCCCCACACACCCCTCTACTGCCCCACACACCCCTCACTACTGCCCCACACACCCCTCTACTGCCCCACACGCCCCTCTACTGCCCCACACGCCCCTCACTACTGCCCCACACGCCCCTCTACTGCCCCACACACCCCTCACTACTGCCCCACACACCCCACACGCCCCTCACTACTGCCCCACACGCCCCTCACTACTGCCCCACACGCCCCTCACTACTGCCCCTCACTACTGCCCCACACACCCCTCTACTGCCCCACACACTGCTCACTACTGCCCCACACGGCTCTTCTGGGATTCTGATTTGCCCTGGCATCCCAGAAATCTGAAATTATATGTGTCATTCAGACATATCATAAACAAATTGTTAGGTAGACTTATGAAATAATTTTGTGCTGGAACATTATTTGTGAACATTAGTTTTTGTGTGCAATCTGCAGTCTGGGTTAAATAAAGCGCGATCACAGGAACGTTTTTTAATAAAACTTCAATCCTAAATCATGACTTTTGTCTGACAGCACTTTCTGGAAAGGTCAGAATTAGCATGAGTGATCCCCTGGTTCTCTGATGAATCGGTGGCTGTTTTAGTTCTGCGTGCGGTACGACCCGCGGGGGACGCAGGGAGGAGCAGCAGCTCAAAAACACAAAATGGAGGCCTCGCCGCGCTGTTTACTCTCTCCAAACCCGAGTGCACTGCGCTGTCTGCGCAAATGTCACAGCTGTCTGTCAGTCAGCCGCCTCTGTCTGTCTGTCTGTGTCTGTCAGTCAGCCGTCTCTGTCTGTCTGTCTGTCTGTCAGCCGTCTCTGTCTGTCTGTCTGTCTGTCTGTCAGTCAGCCGTCTCTGTCTGTCTGTCTGTCAGTCAGCCGTCTCTGTCTGTCTGTCTGTCTGTCTGTGCTCCACTCTCTCACCCCTGCTTTTATCCAAAGTGACTTACAGTTGATTAGACTAAGCAAGGCACAATCCCCCCCTGGAGCAATGTGGAATTAAGGGCCTTGCTCAAACAGCCACAGTTGCACTGATCTTATTGCAGCTACACTGGGTTTTGAACCACCAACCTTCCAGGCCCCCCCCCCCCCACACACACACACACACAAACACGCACGCACTCACGCACGCACACACGCGCACACTCACAATCACACACACGTACACACACGCACGCACGCACACACACACACACGCACACACACGCACACGCGCACACACGCACGCACGTACACACACGCACACACACACACACACGCACAGACACACGCACACACACACACACACACGCACACGCACACACACGTACACACACGCACGCACGCACACACGCACACACACACACACGCGCACACACGCACGCACACGCACGCACGCACGTACACACACGCACACACACACACGCACACACACACACACACGCACACACACACACACACGCGCACAAGCACACACACACACACAGACGTACACGCACGCACACGCATACACACGCACACGCGCACACACACACGCACACACACACGCACGTACACACACACACACGCACACACGCACGCACACACACACACACACACGCACACACACCACTCTCACCCCAAACCCAGCCCACAATCCCCCTCTCGCGAGCCCCCACTAATTTAGCAGCCCATTGGTGAGAATAATGCTGTTAAATATTTTATCTGTGTGAAATCAGTTTTTGCAGGAGCTCTAGCAGGCTTGCTAGCAGCCACATACAGTGTTATGTCCTGTCATCCGTAATGCATGTGCACGTTAGCTGATGCTATTCTGTGTTTCAGGCTAACTCAAGCGTTCACAAACACATTAGCAGATTGGGGGAAAACAGGGCCAAGTTGCACTTTACACCAGGGATGATAAAAATCACCACTGGGTTTCCACCCTCCCTTTACCTGGGAGTTAGGTGTGTTCACCCTCTCTTTACCTGGGAGTCAGGTGTGTTCACCCTCCCTTTACCTGGGAGTCAGGTGTGTTCACCCTCTCTTTACCTGGGAGTCAGTTGTGTTCACCCTCCCTTTACCTGGGAGTCAGGTGTGTTCACCCTCCCTTTACCTGGGAGTCAGGTGTGTTCACCCTCCCTTTACCTGGGAGTCAGGTGTGTTCCCCCCTCCCTTTACCTGGGAGTCAGGTGTGTTCACCCTCTCTTTACCTGGGAGTCAGTTGTGTTCACCCTCCCTTTACCTGGGAGTCAGGTGTGAAGTCTGGCCAATCAGTGTGTGTGTGTGTGTGTGTGTGTGTGATCGTACATGTGTGTGTATGCTCATGTGTGTGCGTGCATGCACGCATGTGTGTGTGCGTAATGTTTTCATGTGCTTGACACTTGACACATATGTCTGTGAGTTTTAATTCAGAAAGGCCTTTGTGTTATAATACAGCACGCTTGCCTTGTTATCTCACCGTACGCCTGGACTGTCACATTAAATAAAGTTAGCCTGCCCCATTACCCCGGACAGTCTTCTATACTTAGGAGATTAGAGGTGTATTTAAGCAGAAACAGACACTCGGGCGTATAAAGACCGCTCTGCTGCTTCAACGTGTCCTCTTACCAAACCCCCCGTCTCCGCCCTGTCTGGAGTAAACAGCATAATTACTGAGCTGCTTCTTAGTAAAATGTAAATACTGACCTTTCCAGGTTTCCAAGGCTAAAAATGTTGGTGGTTGGAGGTTTTTCTGAGAGTGACGAACACGTGACTCTCCCTCTCAACAAAACGGGCTTTTAGCTCACGCACTGCAACTAGAGCGCTGATTTAAGAGGAAAATGAAGATAGTTAATTCACAGCTTTAGATGTTGCAGTTTCAACGAGGCAAGATGGGTTGTTCTTTGGTAGCAGACCTGAATGGCTGTCTATTGCCCTGCAGAACAAAATCAGGTGAACACCCGCATTGCGGCCATTTCAGACCGTATTATCCCCGTTTCTCATTCCGCGCTGACGTTACTGCACTCAGGACGTAACCGCGGCGATATAAACTGTAACAGAGCAGAGCCGGGCAGCTGGCCCAGCCGGGAGCGCGGCCATTTTACCCAGACTGCACTGCAGCGGTGGGGTGACGCCACGGCGTTTCAACCCCTTCCTGAATCCACCACGGCGTTTCAGCCCCTTCCTGAATCCACCACGGCGTTTCAGCCCCTTCCTGAACCCACCACGGCGTTTCAGCCCCTTCCTGAACCCAGTCCCGCTCGTGAACTCGTCCGCCGCCGGCCCGTTCTGCAGCGCTTGGGTCGGTTCCGCAGGGTTCAGTCGAGCTCCAAAGTGTTTCTCGACACGCTGCTGATTATCCCCCAGGATGCAGCAGGGAGTTCAGACGCGGGGCGGGGCGGGGCGAGACGGCCGCTAAGACAGGAGTCTGTACAGCTGCTCATAGGTCAGGCACTGCGCAGACCACACCCCTTTTCATGTTTCTCATGTTGGAAATGTCAACATGGCAACGCTGGGGACCGACCGGCAAGCCCATTAGAACAGCCCGGGTCTGTTTGGAACATGGAGTTTTATAAGCCTGCAGAGAGACTGAGCATATCAGTCTCACAGAGATCACCCTGAATGACCACTCTGCGTTTGCTCCCTCGTTTAAACAAGAGCCATCTCTCTTTAAATGAGATCTCTCCTATCTGTTTACGCAATAAGTATATCTCTGTTTATTAAACAGATCTCTCTTTCTGTTACATCCCTCTGTTTACATTTAAGATCAATCTTGGTATTTATTTTTATTTAAGCTAGATCACTATCTCCCACAAACTCAAATTCAAATTGGTTCTTTGAGCCAGAGATGAATGTTTTTGTAATGAATGTTTTATTGCACAAATGTAAAAGAGTAAGAGGAAAATAAAACTGATGAAATAAGATGGTCAGTCTCTGGTGTTTACCCAGCATGCAATTCCCCTCTCCAGCTGTCAGCGTGTTCTCAGCTCCTGCACTTTGCTTTTTAAAATGTGTTTCAACAGAACTGTGTGTGTGTGTGTGTGTGTGAGTGTGTGAGTGTGTGTGAGTGTGTGTGAGAGAGTGTGTGTGTGTGTGAGTGGGTGTGTGTGTGTGTGTGTGTATGTGTGTGTGTGTGTGAGTGTGTGTGTGTGTTTCTCAGTCTCACAGAACCCTGATATGTGTGTGTGTGTGTGTGTGTGTGTGTGTTTCTCAGTCTCACAGAACCCTGGTGTGTGTGTGTGTGTGTGTGTGTGTGTGTGTGTGTGTGTGTGTGTTTCTCAGTCTCACAGAACCCTGGTGTGTGTCTGTGTGTGTGTGTGTGAGTGTGTGTGTGTGTGTGTGTGTTTCTCAGTCTCACAGAACCCTGGTGTGTGTGTGTGTGTGTGTGTGTGTCTCACAGAAGTTATATTATTTATGTTATATAAGCATCTCTCTTGCTCTCTCTCTCCTCACTCCCTCTCTCCCTCTCTCTCCTCATTCCCGCTCTCTCTCTCTCTCCCTCACTCTCTTACTGTCCCACTCTCGCTCCCTCTCTCTCTCTCTCTCTCCCTCTCTCCCTCCCTCCCTCTCTCCTTCCCTCTCTCCCTCTCCCCTCTCTCTCCCCCCCTCTCACTCCCTCTCTCATTCTCCCCCTCTCTCTCTCCCTCACTCTCTCTCCCGCTCTCCCTCCCTCCCTCTCTCTCCCTCCCTCTCTCCCTCTCCCCCTCTCTCTCTCCCCCCCTCTCACTCCCTCTCTCTCTCCACACTTCAGAGAGAGCCCCAGATCCTCTGGGATCAGTGTACACATCAGAGTTTCGTCTTCTTCTTTAAGTGCAGTTACAGCAGACCCTATTAGTCTCCCGTAATTAACGTGCACGTGGTCATTGAATTCTAGGGCTACTCCCAGAAAACTGAGATGAATTTGTGTTCGCAGATCCTCGGTCTCTCTTATCACGGCTGAGCAGATGTGATAGAGAACAAAGAGCAGGTTGTGTCTGCCTGTATGTGAGCCCCCACGGCCCCCCCCAGGTGGAGAGATTAGCTCTGAATCAGTGAGTGTTTGCCCATTAAAAAGGGATCAATAAAGCAGAGGCAAGGAAGGGCCATCGGACCGTAAATCCCCATTGAGATCCTGTCCCACTCAATTTAGCATCCTTTAAACTGTGTATCACACTTGCGGAAGTATACGTGATAAATTTACCTTCAAAGTTATTTATGATTTGGTTATTTTGCATATATAAAACATATGCCGGGCGGCACGGATGGTGCAGTGGGTAGCACTGCCGCCTCACAGCAAGGAGGTCCTGGGTTCGAATCCCCGTCGGCCGGGGCCTCTCTGTGCGGAGTTTGCATGTTCTCCCCGTGTCTGCGTGGGTTTCCTCCGGGTACTCCGGTTTCCTCCCACAGTCCAAAGACATGCAGGTTAGGCCGATTGGAGAGTCTAAATTGCCCGTAGGCATGAGTGTGTGAGTGAATGGTGCGTGTGCCCTGCGATGGACTGGCGACCTGTCCAGGGTGTATTCCTGCCTTTCGCCCAATGTATGCTGGGATAGGCTCCAGCCCCCCTGCGACCCTGATCAGGATAAGCGGGTTCAGATAATGGATGGATGAAAAACATATGCCACACGACTCACGCTGTGTGATCTTTTGATAAGATTGAAGGATATGCCACAGTAATAAATGCATAATAAGACATTGATAACGGCTTTGTCCTTTATCAAAGTTATGAAGCGGACCTTTAGCCTGACGCTGATGAATGTTAGCACACATTATAAGAGTAGGGCTGTCAGAAAGGTAGCTGTAGTTTCATGTGTATTTACTGCCGTGTTCTGGTGAGTTATTCACTTCTTAATATTTGACACAATCAATAATGTATTCAAAAGAATAATTAGGTAGTTACTAAACTTTTAAGCATTTATATTAATGGCATTTTGGCAGATGCTCTTATCCAGAGCGATGTACAGTTGATTTTAGACTAAGCAGGAGACAATCCTCCCCTGGAGAAAAGCAGGGTTAAGGGCCTTGCTCAAGGGCCCAACGGCTGTGTGGATCTTATTGTGGCTACACCGGGGATCAAGCCACCAACCAGCCCTTTATAACCATGCCATATAAATAAATAAAAATACTGCCATCATATTTTTTTGTACATATTCTTATCATGGGACAATGTGCAAAGATACTTTTACAAGCAAAGTAGCCTCAACCCACAGTTTTCCTCTATGATATGAACTCACAATGGGACAGGGGTCAGTCACTAATCACAAACAGGCTCAGTCACTAATCACAAACAGGCTCAGTCACTAATCACAGACAGGGTCAGTCACTAAACACAGACAGGGTCAGTCACTAAACACAGACAGGGTCAGTCACTAATCACAGACAGGGTCAGTCACTAAACACAGACAGGGTCAGTCACTAATCACAAACAGGCTCAGTCACTAATCACAGACAGGGTCAGTCACTAAACACAGACAGGCTCAGTCACTAAACACAGACAGAGTCAGTCACTAATCACCTGCAATGCAAGGCACCAAAGCACTAAAGGGGTTAGGTGTCTTGCTCAGGGACACTTTGACACACACAGGGTGGCATTGAACCGGCAACATTCCAACTGCCAGACAACTGCTCTTACCTCCTGAGCCAACGTGGGCCCTTTCTGTGTGTGTTCAGGTCCTGAGCCACGCCCTTTCTGTGTGTGTTCAGGTCCTGAGCCACGCCCTTTCTGTGTGTGTTCAGGTCCTGAGCCACGCCCTTTCTGTGTGTGTTCAGGTCCTGAGCCACGCCCTTTCTGTGTGTGTTCAGGTCGCTGTCGGGGCGAATCGTCGGGGGGGTGTGGTGGTTCTTCACCCTCATCATCATCTCCTCGTACACGGCCAACCTGGCGGCCTTCCTCACGGTGGAGAGGATGGTGTCGCCGATCGAAAGTGCCGAAGACCTCGCCAAGCAGACGGAGATCGCCTACGGGACCCTGGACGCCGGCTCCACCAAAGAGTTCTTCAGGGTGAGGGTCCAGCTTTTCTCACCCGCGCTGTTCTTCAGAATCAGAATCAGAATTACTTTATTCGCCAAGTAGGAATTTGCTGTGGTTAGTGGGTGCATGCAGACAACATAAAGAATAATACTAAAAATAGAAACATAGATATAAAATAAAGTGGAATGTGAATATAAATAAAAAATATCAATAAATATTTACAATACAAGATGATACTGAAGCGGGGGTATGTGAAGTATTATTAAAGTGCAAAATCTAAAGTCTATGGGGGCGGGATAAGAGTCTGTGACAATGGGGGCCCCGGGCCTTGTTGACGTTGATTGCAGGGAGACAGTGTGTGTTCAGGACTGTGTGTGTTTCCTACTCCGAGCTTCAACCATCGGGAGAAACGAGGGAAAGTGGCAGGAGGTGATGATGGAGAAATCGAAAGACGTGAATTAGGCAAATGGAATGTTATCGATCCTTCAGACGTCAGTTTCGAAAGCCGCGTCAGTTACAGACGTGGCAGATGGGCAGAGATGGATCCACGGGCAAATCGTTTATACGTCAGGCTTTCTTGCAGCAAGGAAAGATTGGGGAACTTCTACTTCTAGCTCCTAAAAGGAACACTTAAGGGGTTGGAACATCCTTAAAGGTGGAGGATCTGGATCGATCTCCAGGTCCGGAGCGAGGAGAGGAGAAAAGTGAGCGATGGGAACGAGGACTCGGGTTCAGGACATTTCCCTAACCTCTCCGCCCTGTGTTGGGCGCTCCCTCCCCAGAGGTCAAAGATCGCGGTGTTTGAGAAGATGTGGTCGTACATGAAGTCGGCAGACCCGTCGGTGTTTGTGAAGACGACGGACGAGGGCGTGATGCGCGTGCGGAAGTCGAAGGGGAAGTACGCCTACCTGCTGGAGTCCACCATGAACGAGTACATCGAGCAGCGGAAGCCCTGCGACACCATGAAGGTGGGAGGGAACCTGGACTCCAAGGGCTACGGCATCGCCACGCCCAAAGGGTCCCACCTGAGGTACATACGCCCACCTGAGCATCGACACACTGAGGCATCGACACACTGAGGCATCTACACACTGAGGCATCTACACACACGCACACACACTCACACATACAAACACACACACACAAACACACACATACACACCCACACACACTCACACACACACACACACTCACACTGAGGCATGCACACACACTCACACACACTCACACACACCCACTCATACACACCCACACACACTCACACATACACACACACACACACACACATACACACCCACACACACTCACACATACAAACACACACACACACACACACTCTGACACTCCCACACATTCACACATACACACACACACACACACACAAACACACTCATACACACCCACACACACTCACACATACAAACACACACACACAAACACACTCATACACACCCACACACACTCACACATACAAACACACACACACATACACACACTCATACACACTCACACACTCACACATACAAACACACACACACACTCATACACACTCACACATACTCACACACTCACACACACACTCATACACACCCACACACACTCACACACACACACACACACACTCATACACACTCACACACACACTCACACACATACACAAACACACACTCATACACACACACACATACACACACACACTCACACACACACACACACTCACACATACAGACTCTCACACACTCACACACACGCGTACACATAAACACACACTCACATGGACACACACGCACACACACGCACGCCCACACACACTGCATGGGATATGAAAGATTATATCGCTGCCAAAGTCTCTTTCAATGGGGGCTGTTCAGTGGTGAAGGAGGATAAACTGGAGTGATAAATGTGCTGTTATGATAAATGACACAATATAGTTGTGTCACACTGCGATTAACTAAATTAAGTAAAATTGTATTGCCAATTTCATTTTGTTTGGTTTTCTAAGTTTGTTTGGAGCATAGCGCCTCCCTCATTCTGTGTTAGCATAGCTCCCATCTCTCCCAGTGTGTGTTAGCCTATCTCCCATCACTCCCAGTGTGTGTTAGCCTATCTCCCATCTCTCCCAGTGTGTGTTAGCCTATCTCCCATCTCTCCCAGTGTGTGTTAGCCTATCTCCCATCTCTCCCAGTGTGTGTTAGCCTATCTCCCATCACTCCCAGTGTGTGTTAGCCTATCTCCCAGTGTGTGTTAGCCTATCTCCCATCACTCCCAGTGTGTGGTAGCCTATCTCCCATCTCTCCCAGTGTGTGTTAGCCTATCTCCCATCTCTCCCAGTGTGTGTTAGCCTATCTCCCATCTCTCCCAGTGTGTGTTAGCCTATCTCCCATCTCTCCCAGTGTGTGTTAGCCTATCTCCCATCACTCCCAGTGTGCGTTAGCGTAGCTCCTGTCTGTCCCAGTGTGTGTTAGCCTATCTCCCATCACTCCCAGTGTGCGTTAGCGTAGCTCCTGTCTGTCCCAGTGTGTGTTAGCCTATCTCCCATCTCTCCCAGTGTGTGTTAGCCTATCTCCCATCACTCCCAGTGTGTGTTAGCCTATCTCCCATCACTCCCAGTGTGTGTTAGCCTATCTCCCATCACTCCCAGTGTGTGTTAGCGTAGCTCCTGTCTGTCCCAGTGTGTGTTAGCCTATCTCCCATCACTCCCAGTGTGCGTTAGCCTATCTCCCATCACTCCCAGTGTGCGTTAGCCTATCTCCCATCACTCCCAGTGTGCGTTAGCCTATCTCCCATCACTCCCAGTGTGTGTTAGCCTAGCTCCCATCACTCCCAGTGTGTGTTAGCGTAGCTCCCATCTCTCCCAGTGTGTGTTAGCCTATCTCCCATCACTCCCAGTGTGCGTTAGCCTATCTCCCATCACTCCCAGTGTGTGTTAGCCTATCTCCCATCTCTCCCAGTGTGTGTTAGCCTATCTCCCATCACTCCCAGTGTGTGTTAGCCTATCTCCCATCACTCCCAGTGTGCGTTAGCCTATCTCCCATCACTCCCAGTGTGTGTTAGCCTATCTCCCATCTCTCCCAGTGTGTGTTAGCCTATCTCCCATCTCTCCCAGTGTGTGTTAGCCTATCTCCCATCACTCCCAGTGTGTGTTAGCCTATCTCCCATCACTCCCAGTGTGCGTTAGCGTAGCTCCCATCACTCCCAGTGTGTGTTAGCCTATCTCCCATCACTCCCAGTGTGTGTTAGCCTATCTCCCATCACTCCCAGTGTGCGTTAGCGTAGCTCCCATCACTCCCAGTGTGTGTTAGCCTATCTCCCATCACTCCCAGTGTGCGTTAGCCTATCTCCCATCTCTCCCAGTGTGCGTTAGCGTAGCTCCTTATGAACAGCCTCCAGGGGGCGAGGCTTTGGTCTTCCTGGAGCAGTGTGCGTGATCCGCCTCTCCTCTCTCCGAGGATCCCGTCCTGTTTTCCCTCCCCTTAATAGCGTTTCACAGATTAATTTCCCGAATCGTTAGAGGCAGAGAGTGGCCTTGTTGAGGCTGACGGCTGCCTTGGCGTTACTGCGTGCTTAATTACGCGGAGCGAGGCGCTCCTCTCTCTCAGCGATGGCGGCTCTCTGAGAAAACCAGACGGGATCCCTGGGAGAGGCTGAGCAGCGTGTTTTCACCTCTGCGCTTTTCACAGCGTCAGACCAACGCACCTCAGAAACACGCGTTCTGAAATGACGATGATGGTGATGGTGATGCTGATGATGATGATGATGATGGTGTTTCATGAGCTGAGACTCCGTGGGCTACGGCACTCTTACACACTTTAAACGTTGTCACACGACCCCTTTCGATAAGCGACATGCTGGCGGGGAAGAGCTGGCTCTCGGGTGTCGTGCGCCTCCAGGTTGTTGTGTGAGGCGTAGTGTTAATTGGGCGGCCGAGGAGGAGTGCTGAAATTCCACACTTTCACAAATGCAAACATCGGCGCAGTTTGGCATCCCGTTACCACGGAGACGGCAGAGCCTTCCCCACGGGCCTTTGCTGAAGTCTAAACGCTGAGCGTTCGAGCGACACTCTTCCGCGTCTTGTCACGCGACGCTCGTCGAAACGGTCATGTGGCTACGTTTAAATCGGGCTCCGCACACTCCCAACACTGCACCTCCAATGTGGCTGAAAGCGCGGAGATTCACTTTCACGCGGCTCGAGGGTTAAAAATAGCCCGTCGCATCCCGAATCGGCCGTCGCTCACACGGAGATAACCTGCTCAGGAACGGCGAGTGCCTCAATGCTCTCGAAACAATGACTCACCCGACGAAGCAGTCAGAGACAGAGCGAGACGCCATGATTGAGAATGCAAATGAGGAACTTTGAAAATGTCACCCAGGGCGGGAGGCAAATTAGACTGAATACCGCGCTCCGCTATCGTGAAATCCGCGATAAGAGAGCAGGGAAAAGAAAAGCTTGTGAATTCATTGATGAATAATAATAATAATAATAATAATTGATGTGTAATTGTCTCTCGCCCTGCGGAAGGCACACTGTCGCCAGCCACATTGGGGCTGTCTCTGCAGGCTGTGCGAGGGGTGTTGGGCGAGATCTGATCCTGCCGGGAAAGACAGAGTTGCTAATGCAAGATTCGGCATTTAGCACGCTAACGAGCTCACATTAACATCAGTCCACCTCTGATTAAGAGCCTACTGCTCGCTTGCCAGCCTCCGAGCGGGCAAGGTTGATGCCTCTATCCGCCCCCGCTCGCAGGCCCTGATCAGCTGGGGGGGGGTGAAGCCCTTTCCCCTGTCTCCTGGAGCACTGACTGGAGGGGCACTCTCAGAAATGAAAGTTTGAAAAGGTGCAAATGCTTGTGGCTGGGGCAATACCCTATAGGTTCAAATTGTACCCCTAGAGAGCAATATATAATTTGTACTTTGGAATAGGTGCTCAATTATACCCAGAAAACATTAATATCCTTGAAGAAGAAAAAAATCCAGTGCTGATCCTTACTGGACTCCAAGGGAAAACGGGGCAGTTTAGTTCTGCACTGGGCGGACATTTTAGAGCACAATGTGTTCGGGGCGTGTACGTAATTGTGTCTTTCCTGTGTCAGGACCAGATCTCATTGAACACCAGACTTTGGTCAAATATGTAAGTGTTTTGGATTTAAATACTTTTCTGTGCTCAATTGATCTTGCCTGGTGCAATTGAGCCAACCAAAAGGACCGGAAGGTGGGCGGAAAGGAGTATTTATTCGCTTCCAATACCCCAGGCAAGCTCAGCAGGGCGCCGAAAAGTATTCGAATCCGAAACAATGACGTATTTGACCCAGGTCTGTGAAACGCCCCTCGAAAAGACACGCCACAAACGGCATTCATAGCTCCTGACATCACTCCGCGTCAGTGTGCAGGGAGGCCCCGTCCCGGCGCTCCGGACACGCGCCTTCCTGCTCGCTCTCCCCTGCGCCCGGCGTGAAGCTCCACTCATGCCTGCGTTCGGCTGCCTCCCATCTCAGGCTGGCGCTCATCCGCTCCCCCGCGCGCGGATGTGCATTCTGCCCCCTCACCCATGAAGAGGACTTCTTTCCGTCCGATGTGGTCAGGAGGAGAAAGAATTCGGCGGTTTTACGGAGAGAGATGACGCGGGAGCGGAGACAGGCCCCCCGTGTGCGTCGCCTGGGTCATGTGACGCACTCGGGGGGCCAATCACAGCGGCTCACGGTAGCGTGGGGACGGAGTGACTGATATCGGATCGGACAGCACGTGCGACGCGTGCTGACGCCTTAAAGCAGTGCTTCTGGGGGACCCCTGTGTGCTGGGCTCTGCTCCATCTCCCGCTCAATTAAGTCTGTTTAGGTTCATTCACAAGGTTTACAGCTGCGATGCAGTTTAGGCTCATTGTCATTGATTTTGTCAGTGAATTCTTCATTATCTGCGAAATTATTAGTTTTAGTGTCCACAACTTCACCAATTAGGAGTCTGTTGATTGAATCTCTAATTTGATCAGTTATCCTTTTTTTTTTTTTTTTTACCTCTTTTTAGTCTAAACTCTAGTGTTAATAATGTGGTGTAAGAGAACTTAAAAGCTTGTTAAAATTCTGGGATTGCAAAAGAAAGCCGGCACACAGGGGTCCCCTGGACCAGTGGCCTACAGCTCATCTCCCCTCTGATTGCGCTCCAATGTACTGCCCTCTGGAAACGTGGGTGACAGGAAGAGAAAGGTTCCAGATTACAGGAGAATTATCGCAGCGCCGGCCCTTAACTAGAAATTTATCAGCGAGATCTAAACAGCTCCAGGGCCCAGGGACCAGGACTGTATCAGGCCCGTGTCTGACTGGCCCTGCTGCTACCTGCCCGGGCTCTGACCTTCTAACCAGTATTACAATTCTGAATATGAACGCATCACAAATTCTAGATTATACGAATGGGAATGGAAGTTTTTTTTTGTTTTTTTTCTAGTTCATATTTTTATGCCGTTTTCCATATCTGTACTTGTGCTATATTCTGTATATTTAATCATTTTCAGGCCGCAGCTGTGCACCGATACGTGCCCGTTGTGCTCAGTAGCGCGGTGGCGTGATGAAGCTCCTCGCGCAGATGAGACGCTGTAGAACGGCACGTCTCTGTGTCCAGAGCACTGCTGTTATTAGGCAGAGCGAGCTCGGTTTCCGGGGTTACAGAACCACAGCAGAAACGCGATGCAAAGGGAATAAAAACATGGGCTTGGACTATTAAAGATGACAGCTGTGCGACCTTCTTCTCTGCAGCCAAAAACTAAAAGACCTTCTTTTGAGTGTCTTATATATATGTATGCATTTCTAATACAATAATACTAGATATACAGTGAGGTCCATAAGTATTTGGACAGTGGACAAGTACAGACTGTCACCCTTATTTAGAAGTTATTCACATCCATATCAGGCGATGCGTCCAAATACTTACAGACGCCCAGTACAGATGTAATGCACACTGTGCAATATATCACCCGTAGGAAACTGCAATGACCAGGGTGCCCAGAGGGGGCGCCACTGAGCCGATATCAGTCTCTTGCTCCGCAGAGCCAGCGGCACGGTCTCTCTCTGTAAAACCCGCCTCAGGAGTGCGCATTACTCTCCATTCAGCTCCCGAAACGAGCGCACTCACTCGCAAAATCACCGCACTCCTGCTTCCTAATCTGCATAGCCGGCCACACACAGGTTAGGTTGATGACATGATTGATTCATTTTTGCCCCGGGGCAAACCTCGGGACGGAAACTGACCGGTTGTATTTTATCGTTTTTTAAGAAACCCAGTAAACCTGGCAGTGTTAAAACTGAACGAGCAGGGCCTGCTGGACAAACTGAAAAACAAGTGGTGGTACGACAAGGGCGAGTGCGGTAGCGGCGGAGGTGACTCCAAGGTCAGCCGCCATTTTGTGCCGTCCTGCGGGTAACCGGCGCCGTGGGGGGGTAACCGGCAACCGCGCCGCGCAAACACCTCGGCCACGCCCCGAGACCGTCGAGCGCCGTTTCTCGACCCAAAAGTAATAAAAAAATAAAAAAATAAAAAATTAAAAAACTTAGCCAATCACAATGGGGCCGGTGGAGCCAAAGTGCGGATGCAGTCTCACCGTAACGCTGCTGCAGAGCCTCCCTTAAAGGAGCTTTCACGGTCGGCGTTGGAGAATAAAGCGCGTTTAAGCGCCGTGCGTAACACGCCGACCCACCGCCGGGTGTTTGCCTCCGCTGCTGGCTACCCAAAGTGATACAGTAATACACATCTCGCAGCAGGGAGAAAGCCACAGAGCTAGATGGAGTATTAACACATATCACTTTCACACTGAAATATCTGATGATGACTGTGCTGTCTTTCTGTCTCTCTGATGATGTACTTATTTAGGCAAAAACATAGATACGTAGTTATGAATGGGTGTTATGTGTACTGAATGTTGCTGAACAACATAAAATAACATGGATAATGTTATTTATGTTATGTTCCTGGTTGAAGAATCCCAGTTAACCTAGCGGTGTTGAAGCTCAATGAGCAAGCCATCTTAGACAAACTGAAAAACAAATGGTGGTACGATAAGGGGCAGTGTGGAAGCAAAGACTCCGGAAGAAAGGTCAGTTCTGCTCAACACCCCCCCACCCCCCGCCCCCCGCCTCAACCGACAAGCCCCCCCCCCCCCCCCCCCATTAGGGCTGCTCTCCTGACACCTGCCCTTTCACCTTTCACCCCACTCTGTCATTTACACCCAGCAGTAACACTTTACGATTTAAACCTCTGTACAACACCCATGATCCTGCACAACACTCGTTATGGTAGTTGCCTCTAGAGGGCGCAGTGGTCAAACTTTCCGTCGTGTTACATGGATTGCCATTAACTAATGTAGTAATGTAGAACTAACTACTGTTTAGTTAATCTGTACAGCTTTGTTAATGTATTTGTGCATCATTAACTCATATTAACAACAAAATAATTTAATGCCAGGGCATATTGGAATGAAAAAAAGAGTTAATGTATGTATTAATGGTTTACTAATTATATGTTTATGCTAATTATTCATGTAACTAATACATTAGTTCATAGTTAACAAATGCATTAACTAATGAAAAGTTAATTTCATGCTTAATCTATTTGTACATTATTGTACAGTGTTTGAACCTTATTGTAAAGTGTGACCACTGTGCCCTCTAGTGGCAACTGTCATAACGAGTCACCGTTTGTGTTGAGTTATCAGTGCTGTACGGACATTTAACACCAGAGAGATGGACTGGATCTCACCAGATATGTTTGTTTCCTGAGACGACAAATATGCATCTGTAGTTTCTACATGCACAGTTGTACTCAGACACTCCTGATGACAAAGATGCCAGGACTATCTGTACTACCCAGGAATTAGCTGCTGTTTAGTGGCAGATTTTTCAAGCAATAAATCTCATTTTGATGGGGAGTTATTGAAGTACACGGATGAGTGAAGAATAAAACGAGCTGACCTTCTTAAAAGTCAGAAACAGTCTGTGATGTGCACCACACTGAATTACAATGTTGGATTTAAATTTCTGCTCTAGAAATGTAATTTACCCATTTAAATTCTGTATAAAATGCCGCAAGGCCACACATTTAACAGTACGGACAATGGAAATTGGAGATAGGGGGACCACAGACAGAGCGTTTCAAACAACAACGGTTAGGTTTTAAAAAATTATAGGTTTAAAAGATCCGCCAATCCACATCCTGAGAGAATCAGTCACCCATAAGGAGTCCATAGTCTCGGGGTGACAGCCAGCCTTACATTAATCCATAATCCAAAATCACACTAGTAAATGTCAGAGTGGGAAGAAAGATATTGATATGGGCTGTTTGTGAATAACTCAACCCTAACCCCGCCCCTTTCAGAACGTGGACTGTGCATGCGTTTGGATGAAACCCTTATGGAATCTGGCGGCCATTTTGAACCTTTTTAAGCAACGGCCCGCAAACCCAACTGCATGCCTCCGCTGAGGGCCACTCCCCCTTCTATTGTGATGTCATGGCCATGTCAACGGAGTGTTAAAGCCCCGCCCACCGTAGCAGAGTCACTGGAGCCAGGAAGTGGTTTGAAACGATGTGAAGTGAAGCAGTTTCCCACTGTGAAATACAAACCGCTTAATCCAACCAATATGTTTCGGATATCAGTTTATTGTAATATTTTTTAAGTGTTATTCCAGATTTACGATATTGTTTAAACACTACACAACAGTGTGGTGATATCATTAAGCTCTTGCTAGCCAACAGTGTAGTTTTTTAAGGACATCATAAATCTGAGGATATTAAAAACACTTTATTAGGAACATTTTTACTTTATTAAACCTACTTATTAATGTGATTATCTAATCAGCGAATTGTGTACAATGATACAATCATGTAGATACAGGTCAGGAGCTTCAGATAATGTTCACATCAACCATCAGAATTGGGGAAAAAATGTGATCTAAGTGACTGTGACCACGGAATGATTGCTGGTGGCAGACAGGGTGGTTTGATTATCTCAGAAACCGCTGATCTCCTAGGATTTTCATGCACATGACTCTCTAGTTTGCAAAGAATGGTGCAAAAAACAAACAAAAAATCCAGTGAGCAGCAGTTCTGCAGACAGAAAGGCCTTGTTAATGAGAGACGTCAGAGAATGTCCAGACCGGTCAAAGCTGACAGGAAGGTGACAGTAACGCAAATAATCACACATTACAACAGTGGTATGCAGAAGAGCATCTCTGAACACCCAACGCATCATAACTCTAAGTGGATAGGCTGCAGCAGTAGAAAAAAAGTAAAAGTAAAAAAAAAAGTAATAAATACCTAATAAAGTGCTCACTAAGTGTATATAGATATTGTTTATTTTTACAATCAACTGGTAGTCGAAATACATCGATTGGAGAAAGAGGTTGTGCAATTGTTGGATCATGAGAAGATAAGATTTTTCTATGGGAATTCCCATTGTTTCAAACCATTTCCTAGGTCCGGTCACTTTTCTGAAGTGGGCCGGACTAGAACACTCTTAAGTGCCAGAGGAGCCGCCCCCCCCTCCCTGCTGTCCATAGATTGGATATTTAGCCTGAAGCTCCGCCCCCTTAAATGCACTCTAAATCGGACTATATTTCATGGCCATAATGCATGGTGCCAACCACTGTCTACGCTCCCTGTCCTAACCCACAGCCCCAGATATAACTGCATAATCGTAATGGTGTTTAAACAGATAATGTTTGTGAATTATCAGTGCAACCAATTTAAATTAACTGGACATGTGCATATAATTAGCCAGCTCTGTGATTTGAAAAATGAAAAATGATGATGATTCTGTTTGATATTGCATGCATGCATGTGTCTGTTAATATTTGTCAGAAATGAGACAGGAAATTATTCATTTCGATGAAAGATCTCAGAGAGCAGAAGCCTGAAACATTTTATAATTGACATTTAATCATCTTGGAATAACTCAAAATAATGAAAGAATTTGACAGAAATTCTTATATGAATCACTTTGAAAAAGCTCCAATACATCTATTGCACTGTCACTGGGCGATGTTACGGTCTGGTGGCTAATACGATAACTGGAAAATAAATATATGAAAATTTGATAGCACAAATTTGTGATGTCATTAGATAGGTAGCTTAATTGTACTGATGAACAGTAAGAATGTTAGAGTAATGTAGCTCCTCGTTATTAGCATTAGCGCTGATGTGCTGTTTGTGTGTGTGGTTATGTGCGTATGTGTGTATGTATGTGTTTGTGTGTATGTGTGAGAGTGTGTGGTTATGTGCATGTATGTGTGTGTGTGGTATGTGCGTGTGTGTGTGTATGTGTGAGAGTGTGTGTTTGTGTGGTTATGTGTGTGTATGTGCGTGTTTGTGTGGTTATGTGTGTGTGTGTGTGTGTGTGTGGTTATGTGTGTGTGTGTGTGTGGTTATGTGCTTGTGTGTGTGTGGTTATGTGTGTGTGTGTATGTATGTACGCGTGCGCACACACGTGCAGGTGTATTTCTGACCCATCTCTCTGCGCTCCACAGGACAAGACCAGCGCTCTCAGCCTCAGTAATGTGGCGGGAGTGTTCTACATCTTGATCGGAGGGCTGGGCCTGGCGATGCTGGTGGCGCTGGTCGAGTTCTGTTACAAGTCCAGAACCGAGTCCAGGCGAATGAAGGTGTCCGTGCACACGGCACAGGCGTTTCACTGCGCTGCCTTAGACAGCTCGGGCACTAGCGCCCCCTATACTGAGCTGCAGAATTACAGCCTATACGGAGCCCAGAGTGTTAAGATTTAAGACCAAAGGGGTAGGAACGATGCCTCACCCTCGCCACCCTACGCCGATCGCAGTAGAGACAACACTCACGGCTTCCGCTGCTCCTGTGTGCCCCGCTAACCGCTCTGTCTGTGCTCTCTGACTGGACCCATTCAGATCCACACTGTTCCTCTCTGTCCTCAAACCGCAACATAACACAGCAACCGACTCTCACAACGCGAACCACACAGCGCTGACTCTCGCTAAGCTAACCACACAGCACTGACTCTCGCTAAGCTAACCACACAGCACTGACTCTCGCTAAGCTAACCGCATAGCACTGACTCTCGCTAAGCTAACCGCATAGCACTGACTCTCGCTAAGCTAACCACACAGCACTGACTCTCGCTAAGCTAACCACACAGCACTGACTCTCGCTAAGCTAACCGCATAGCACTGACTCTCGCTAAGCTAACCGCATAGCACTGACTCTCGCTAAGCTAACCGCATAGCACTGACTCTCACTACACTAACCACATAGCACTGACTCTCGCTAAGCTAACCACATAGCACTGACTCTCACTAAGCTAACCACACAGCACTGACTCTCACTAAGCTAACCACGCAGCACTGACTCTCACTATGCTAACCACATAGCACTGACTCTCGCTAAGCTAACCACATAGCACTGACTCTCACTAAGCTAACCACATAGCACTGACTCTCGCTAAGCTAACCACATAGCACTGACTCTCACTACACTAACCACATAGCACTGACTCTCGCTAAGCTAACCGCATAGCACTGACTCTCACTAAGCTAACCACATAGCACTGACTCTCGCTAAGCTAACCACACAGCACTGACTCTCGCTAAGCTAACCACACAGCACTGACTCTCACTAAGCTAACCACATAGCACTGACTCTCGCTAAGCTAACCGCATAGCACTGACTCTCGCTAAGCTAACCACACAGCACTGACTCTCGCTAAGCTAACCGCATAGCACTGACTCTTGCTAAGCTAACCACGCAGCACTGACTCTTGCTAAGCTAACCACACAGCACTGACTCTCACTAAGCTAACCGCATAGCATTGACTCTCACTACACTAACCACATAGCACTGACTCTCGCTACACTAACCTCATAGCACTGACTCTCACTAAGCTAACCGCATAGCACTGACTCTCACTAAGCTAACCACATAGCCCTGACTCTCACTACACTAACCTCATAGCACTGACTCTAGCTAAGCTAACCGCATAGCACTGACTCTCGCTAAACTAACCGCATAGCACTGACTCTTTCTAAGCTAACTGCATAGCACTAACTCTAGCTAAGCTAACCACACTCTGTCCTAAAACCGTATAGCACTTACCCACGCTAAGCTGACTGCATCACAATGAGTCTAGCTAAGCTAACCACATAGCACTGACTCTCCCTAACCTAACTCCACAAACTGAACAGCACTGACTCTACCTAAGCTAACCCCACAGTCTGCACTCAAAATGCATAGCAATGACTCTAGCTAAGCTAACTGCATAGCACTGATTCTCGCTAAGCTAACTCTGCAAACTGCACAGAACTGACTCTCGCTAAGCTAACCACATAGCACCGACTCTCGCTAAGCTAACCAGCCAGCACTGACTCTAGCTAAGCTAACCGCATAGCACTGACTCTCGCTAAGCTACCTCCTCAATCTGTGCTTAGATCGGATAGCAGTGACTCTCCCTTCGCTCACAGTAACAATACCAATAGCACAATTAGGCTGGCTGCTTTTCTTCCGGGGTTGGGTACTTGCCGTGGCGCCAAAACATCAGTTTTACTCATTTGAGCTTGGTCACTCACCCTGGTACCGAAACACTAGTTTGAGCTTACTAATCGGCATACATTTACTCAGTTAAATACCACTGAACGTTATCTGGCCAGTAGCGTGTAAAACAGATGAGAAGAGGAACAGACACCATGTCTATTGAGCATTTTCAAGAACAGACATTTCAGTTCTTGAAAAAAATGCCTTTATGGTGTTCCATACCGTCAAAGCAGTGACTGTGCCCCCATAACTAATAAATAAATTATTAGTATATTAACTGGCCCTTGTACAGATAATAGATTATTACAGAAATAAAAATAAGAAGTAATTTCACGGATGTTTCTGCGGTCAAGGCTGACGCCATTTCTCTTTTAATTATGTTCTTGAAAATGCTGCGGGGTTGGTGGTACAGAGAGCAGAGTTTATGAGACAGATACTCCAGACTGCCTTAATGTTACTCTGCAGTCAGAGAGCGGAGATTATGAGACAGATACTCCAGACTGCCCTGATGTCTACACTGTATGTAAACGCACACACCCAGAGCCTCAAGCAATCAAATGGGCTGGAACCAAATCATTTCAGAATGGAGGGCACCCCACCCTGCATGCAGATCTGTAATTACACGTTCCAGGCCATCGGCTTTCCTGATAATAAAGTACTTAAGCAAAGAAGCTGTTAACCGTGAAGTTTCAAACCCTCCACCGCACACCGTCGACGTGAAACACGACCTACAACCTCACTCTAATGTAGCAGAGAGCGTAGCAGCTAAACGCGGAAAACACAAGCGCTGATTTAACAACACAAACAAGACCACAGTCATCCACCAAACCCACTAACTATCCATCACATGTCAAACGTTCTGTGTGGAAATCCATATGGGAATGATAAAGTCTATTATTCAGTAATGTATGTATTGAACATCTATGTCTGTCTATGCAAGTAGAAATCAAAATGTATTTCATGTTTGGCTTCTTATAATTTTAAGGGTCTTGGACATACTTTTAGAAAACAATGTTTACATTTTATTAAAGTAATGTCACTTAAAACATATGTACATATTTCCTTATTATTTTAATACACCAATCATGAAGCAGTATTCAATATTATATCACCTATAATTAAAAAAAAGAAGTTTTCTAACAGTTTATCAGGCCCTTGCAATACGTATTTTTTGTAATCATTGTTTAACCAGGCTGTCCCATTGGCATTACAATCTCTTTTCCAAGGGACACCTGGGACCTGTCTCATGAAGCTGGATTACTGTGTTAGCCGGATAACTGCACTGAATAAAACCCACAAAGCAGGATTAGTTAGCTGGTTTCACTCAGTGCAGTTATCCAGCTAACTCAGTAATCCTGCTTTGTGGGTTTTACTCAGTGCAGTTATCCAGCTAACTCAGTAATCCTGCTTTGTGGGTTTTACTCAGTGCAGTTATCCAGCTAACTCAGTAATCCTGCTTTGTGGGTTTTACTCAGTGCAGTTATCCAGCTAACTCAGTAATCCTGCTTTGTGGGTTTCACTCAGTGCAGTTATCCAGCTAACTCAGTAATCCTCCTTTGTGGGTTTTACTCAGTGCAGTTATCCAGCGAATTTAGTAATCCTGCTTTGTGAGACAGGCCCCTGGTTCATCCGAGCAGCAATGTCTCATAGTAATTTATGTTCAAAGTGCATGCTGAGCTTCTTTAGTTGTGTTGGCCAGATTGCGATGTACTGATACGTATTTCCGTGTGTTTTTCGATGTTCTGCAACCAGCAGTCGATCAGCGATGCCCTGCACGGCTCCACGCTGCCGAGGGCTGGCGGGAGCGGAGGTGAGAACGGACGCATCGTGACCCACGACTACCCAAAAACAGTGCAGACCCTCCCCTGCGTGGGCCACACAGCAGGAATGGGGCTCAGCACCTCCGGCATGTGAGGGGGGGGGCAGGGGGGGGAGCTGAGCAACCACCCCAATCTGAACCCCCCCCCGTCCCCCCCCCCCCCGTCCCCCGCTTCACACAAACTGCCCGAAGGACTGACGGACCGACCCACTCCCACTGCGGTGGGAAGGCGGGAAAAATACCTTTTTTTTAAAAAAAAGAAAAAAAAAAGAAAAAGAAAAACCGTTTGTTTGTTTTTTTTTTTTTTTTAAAGAAAGAAATCACGTGCTGCAATAACTTAAGCCGTCTGGACTTAAAAAAAAAAAACGTGTACATTTATGTGATAAAAAAAAAAACTTAGCAACAAAAAGAAGAAAAAAAGGGGCGCTGCGGTGGCTTGATAGACCCTTTCCTTTAGTGTCTGTGTGCAATATCTCACTGTCATCACACAGCCAATCACACACCTTTACTCTCTACAGCCAGCCAATCACACACATTACATTACATTATTGGTATTTGGCAGACGCTCTTATCCAGAGCGACGTACAGTTGATTAGACTAAGCAGGAGACAATCCTCCCCTGGAGCAATGCAGGGTTAAGGGCCTTGCTCAAGGGCCCAACGGCTGTGCGGATATTATTGTGGCTACACCGGGATTAGAACCACCGACCGTGCGTGTCCCAGTCATTTACCTTAACCACTACGCTACAGGCCGCACCCAATCACACACCTTTACGCTCTACTGCCAGCCAATCACACAACTTTACTCTCTACAGCCACCCAATCACACACCCAATCACATACCTTTACTCTCTACAGCCAGCCAATCACACACCCAATCACACACCTTTACTCTCTACTGTCTGCCAATCACACAACTTTACTCTCTACAGCCACCCAATCACACACCCAATCACACACCTTTACTCTCTACAGCCAGCCAATCACACACCCAATCACACACCTTTACTCTCTACTGTCTGCCAATCACACAACTTTACTCTCTGCAGCCAGCCAATCACACACCCAATCACACACCTTCACTCTCTACCACCACCCAATGACGGAAAAGAAGCAATTTCTTTGCACATGATAATAACAATAACAACAACAATAATAATAATAATAATAATAATAATAATAATTAAACTATCATGTTCTTCTGTACTGAAGTCTGTGCAGAGACTGTCAGTGCAGGTGTGTGTGTGTGTGTGTGGAAGTCCTCTTCCCTAAGTGTAATGTTGGGTTTCAGAGTGCTCTGTGCGGTAGCCCCTCACTGCCCCCCCGGCCCTCTGCAGTAAAGCCACTGAACCTCCTCTCGCTGTGAGCTCCCAGAGCCGACCGAGCCTGTGTTTACCTGACCGGAGACTGGGCTCTCCTCTTAGA
The DNA here is from genome assembly GCF_963514075.1 of Conger conger. NCBI lineage: Eukaryota > Metazoa > Chordata > Actinopteri > Anguilliformes > Congridae > Conger > Conger conger. Next base: position 2,695,088 of record NC_083762.1, on the reverse strand, counting down.
GAAAATCCCCTTTCTGTTTACGCTTTGTTGATATTTATAACTGTGCATTGCTGCTACATCTCCTACGACTCTCTATACCTCATTATCCTGCATCTCCGCTCCTCTGCTAGCTCATCCGTCACCGCCCAGAGTTCCGTGAGTCTGGCTCATGAGCCACCTGTCACACACCAAACGCCAGGGCACTGTTCACTAAAACTAACGTGAAACAACACTGCTATACGCTGTGTGTGTGTGTGTGTGTGTGAGAGTGAGAGTGTACATACGTGTGTGGGAGTGTACGTGCGAGTACGTGTGTGTGTCTGTGTGTGTGTGTGTGTGTGTGTGTGTGTGTTTATGCATGTGTGTGAGCATGTGTGAGAGTATGCGTGTGTGTGTGTGCTGAAGACTACAAGGGCTTTCTGGGGAACACTGGTTCAGTGCGAGACCCACACAGAGCAGACGCACACAGCGTTCACGAAGAGCGCAGGGGGCGTCAGTTAGGGCTGCTGCCATGACGACGGTCTTATCTGCCCCTCTGACTGTGTGCACGGGTGTGTCTGTGCGTGTGTGTGTGTGCGTGTGTGTGCATGGGTGTGCGTGTGTGGCTGTCTCCACACACAGTGCTGCATATGAGGTTAACGTTCTTCTGAACCCGTCAGTGATTCATTATTCCCAGAATATTCCTGAAACATTCCTGAAACATTCCTACTGTGTGAGCCTGCGTTAAGCGCTTGGATGGAAGTCTTACATGTAATTTAAAAATTCACAATAACAGACAAAGATTTCATTAGTCTGTGTCTCATGTATGGAAAAATAAATGAATAATTGGCCTTATTGGGCATAATTTTATGCATGTGGTAGGCTCTTTTATTAAATATGATCTACAATACTACAATCTATAATTTACAAATTGAAGACCTTGATTTATGTAACAACAGATGGGGGGGGGAGAGACAGGGGTAGAGAGAGAAAAAGTAAGAAAAGATAGAGAGAAAGAGAGTGGGATGGGGGTGGGGGATGTTCTCTGGGCAGGAGGGGGTGCTGGGAGAAGGAGCTGGTCCTGGTTTCTGAGTTTGCGTTTCCTCTGAGAACAAACGCACAGCAGCAGACACTATGCGAGGAGACAATCAGAATTATTTTCTGACTCTTGTGGGAGCCTCTGAATATCAAAAACATCATTCCTGATTAACCGTTTTGTATATTTCCCCTGCTGAAAAAAAAACAAACTCTCGAGCGAGGCTTTTAAACAGCTGGTCATAGCTGGCTTTTACAACGGGGTCTGATTCTGAAAAATTGACCGGTTTGATCCTCACATCAATGCAGGATAGCAGTACGATGTTTTAACAATATTTTATTTCTGATACATTATTTAAAAGAACCCAAAAAGTATGATAAAATGAATAATGATGTGTTGTGCGAATATATTCTAGTCGAAGCTGGCATCTGTAGCTTCCATGCAGCAGACGTGGGAGTTGTGCAGTCCTCACTGTGAGTGAGTTTTACAGAAAACGTCTGTTCTGGATGTGCAAAGATCAGCTCCAGACAAAGCAGAGTGCGGTCTCTCTAACCCAACCCAAGAGCCCAGTTCTGATCAGGAGTGCGGTCTCTCTAACCCAACCCAAGAGCCCGGTTCTGATCAGGAGCGCGGTCTCTCTAACCCAACCCAAGAGCCCGGTTCTGATCAGGAGTGCGGTCTCTCTAACCCAACCCAAGAGCCCAGTTCTGATCAGGAGTGCGGTCTCCCTAACCCAACCCAAGAGCCCAGTTCTGATCAGGAGTGCGGTCTCTCTAACCCAACCCAAGAGCCCAGTTCTGATCAGGAGCGCGGTCTCTCTAACCCAACCCAAGAGCCCAGTTCTGATCAGGAGTGCGGTCTCTCTAACCCAACCCAAGAGCCCAGTTGTGATCAGGAGTGCGGTCTCTCTAACCCAAGCCAAGAGCCCAGTTCTGACCAGGTGTGCAGTCTCTCTAACCCAAGCCAAGAGCCCAGTTCTGACCAGGTGTGCAGTCTCTCTAACCCAACCCAAGAGCCCAGTTCTGACCAGGTGTGCGGTCTCTCTAACCCAACCCAAGAGCTCAGTTTTGGCTCAGGTTCATGCCCCATCCTGTGACTAAACTGACAGATTCTGAGTCACACAGACTCACAATCCACAACCACAGTTCATCAAAACCATGGCAACGGTTACCAAGCAACCCTTTTGGGTGCTCCTCTTTCAGCTGTTGGCGTGAGTGCCAGTCTTTGGTAGAAACAGGAGAGGCACAGAGTGGTATTAAACAGGACAGACACAGAGTGGTATTGGTCTTTATTAAACAGGGGAGACACAGTGGTATTGGTCTTTATTAAACAGGGGAGACACAGTGGTATTGGTCTTTATTAAACAGGGGAGACACAGTGGTATTGGTCTTTATTAAACAGGGGAGACACAGTGGTATTGGTCTTTATTAAACAGGGGAGACACAGTGGTATTGGTCTTTATTAAACAGGGGAGACACAGTGGTATTGGTCTTTATTAAACAGGAGAGACACAGAGTGGTATTGGTCTTTATTAAACAGGAGAGACACAGTGGTATTAAACAGGAGAGACAGAGTGGAATTGGTCTTTATTAAACGGGAGACACAGTGGTATTGGTCTTATTAAACAGGGGAGACACAGTGGTATTGGTCTTTATTAAACAGGGGAGACACAGTGGTATTGGTCTTTATTAAACGGGAGACACAGTGGTATTGGTCTTTATTAAACAGGAGAGACACAGTGGTATTAAACAGGGGAGACACAGAGCGGTATTAAGCAGGGGAGACACAGTGGTATTAAACAGGAGAGACAGAGCGATATTAAACAGGAGAGACACAGTGGTATTAAACAGGGGAGACACAGAGCGGTATTAAACAGGGGAGACACAGTGGTATTAAACAGGAGAGACAGAGCGATATTAAGCAGGAGAGACACAGAACGGAATTAAACGGGAGACAGAGAGCAGTATTAAACAGGAGAGACACAGAGCAGTATTAAACAGGGGAGACAGAGAGTGGTATTAAACAGGAGAGACAGAGCGATATTAAACAGGAGAGACACAGTGGTATTAAACAGGGGAGACACAGAGCGGTATTAAACAGGGGAGACACAGTGGTATTAAACAGGAGAGACAGAGCGATATTAAACAGGAGAGACACAGAGCGATATTAAACAGGGGAGACACAGAGCGGTATTAAACAGGAGAGACACAGAACGGTATTAAACAGGAGAGACACAGAGTGGTATTTATACAACATGTCCGCTGCAGCAGGGGAGCAGATGTCTTTGTCATGCAGGGCTAGGGGCAGTTCATGGCTTACTGTGAACTGGCGGGACGTGCTAATCTGCGCTTAAACCTGTCCTGGAGCACGGCTTGCAGAGAAATGCCAGGAGCGTGTAGAATTGCAAAACACACACGCACACACACACATACTTTCAGCCGACCCACACTTAGAGTACGTGCAGAACAGAAACTGCAGGGGTCATAGGTCACTATGAACATTTCTGATGGGGGGGGAAGGTCTATGACATTTGCACACAGAACATAAGCTTTGGACACTACCAATTTTGAAAAGCACAATATTCTTTTGTAAAATTCCCTTTTCATTTTTCCCAAAAACAAAAGTAAGTTGTACTTCCCACAGTGCACTGTGCAAACGCCTACCATCCAACAATAATTTATCATTTTATAGAATTCATCATTGAAAAAGTAAAGAGATTGTTTTTGTTTATTTTTAATCTGTTCGTAAGGTACAGCATAATGAAGAGGAGAGGAGACAGTCATCTCTGTTAGAGGGGAAACCTTGTATGCCATGATAGATTTGTATAAAAAGACCTTCAGCATTTTTACTGTGTCACAAACAGGAGATTCAATAAGCCTGTTTCATGCCAGGGGGAATTTGAGCCAATGTTGAACTGAATATTGTTTTTTATTGTTTAGTTAGGATTTTTAGGGTTTGGTCCTGTTGATTTTTGTGGCACACTTAGTGAATATCACGCTTTTCAATCTTTGTAATCTAACATTCTTACTTTTTTGTCATCTTTTTATGGAGAAGAGAAAAATAAGTTATCCAGTGTGTTCACAAGGCCTTCACGGTCCCTTTTTATAGACCAGGATGGAAAGATGTAACTTGAATTATCGCCTGTGGAAATATAATAAATGAATAAACATGTTCATAAATAAATGAGACCTTTTCTAACCAAAGCTCCCATTGTGTTTCTCACTGTGTTGAGCATGGGGGTTACATAGAATACTCATAGCCAAGTATCAAGTTAAAGCTACTGTGTGTTTTGGATTCATTCATTTGAGCAGCAGCAGAGTATAGTTGTGGAAAAAAAAAAAAAAGTATAGCGCAACACAATTGACATCTGTAAATGTAAAGATATCAAACAGGATGACTGGAAACCCAAAAACAAACGTTAATGTGAAATACACACACACACGCACAAATACACATACACACAAACTACACACGCACGCACACACGCACACACACACGCACAGAACCACATTGCTTTTCCAGGAATTTTTTTTCCTTCTCCCTTTTTCTCCAGTAAAAGATTCTGTATCTCAGAATTCCTACAGTAACACCCCAGTGGAGCCACCACGTTTCATTCTGATAAATTAAAATGTAAAGAGAACAGGTAAGGTTAAACACGTGTATCCAGGGTAACAGACATTCCGCATTTCAGGAAATTAGCTATACATCGATTCGCCTCTCCCACATCTTGTTTTGGAAAACTCCAGTGTGGCTTCTGATATTCTGAGAACAGAGCAAGCGGCATCTCTCCTGCGCCGGTCGCAGATACGCCCGGTTAAAGACGGGGTGAACGTAGCGGTGCTTCAACAGAATGCAGACGATGGGAGGGTCCAGAAGAGGAGGAACGAAGGAGAGGAATTCACAGACAACACAAACGGGATACAGAAATAATACACACTGTATCACAGGAAGAAATGGGTTTTCCACAGAGTGGAAAGGGGGGCTGCGGCTTCCATGAACCGCACAACGTTATCGCTAAATCTAACCGTGCAAAGGCGCTGGTGGAAGGGATTAGCCGCTTAGCGTTACACGCGTAATCCAGGCACGTTAACGGAAGGATCCGGAACACCCCTGAGGCCTATGCCCAGTCATACCGAACCTTACGGCACAAAAACACCGGCTGCATCGTGTCATCAGGATCAGCCGCATCAGGGGTCAGAGTGCTAACAGCAGCGCCAGTTTAATGTCGTCATCCAGGCAGCGACTATATCACATGACCGTACCGGAGGAAATGCACTGCTTAACCACAGAGCACAACATCTAGGCCCCTACTACATTTCAACCAAATTTCAAGAATTAAAGAATTTGATAATGGGGGAAAAAAAAAAACCCATTTCATATACATTCTCACACGATAAACACAATTGTGAACATTAAATAACTTTGCATGTTGATGGCAGACAGGCAACCCAAACCAAACCCAACCTGAAGAACCCTGGCCCCTCTTACAGCCCAATAACGAGGTACTTGGCCACAGCTACAGTGATTACGGCCAATCACAGCTGTGGCCATACCTGTCTGTAGGGCTGGTGCTGCCACTTGGTGGACAACACCTGAATATTCTGTTCTCTAACATTCTGGTGCAACAGAACATAAAATTGTAGCCCTAGCCAGCAATTAATACACAATTCATTTGGAGCTTTTATGCATGGAACATTTACTCATTTGTACCCTAAGAGAACATTACTGTATGTACATTACTTTCAGGGTACATTTGGGAAATGTGATCCTTGAGGAACAAAAAAAAGCTCCAGTGTTTATTCCTGAGAGTGCAGAGAGCAGAGAGGGTGAAACTGCAGAACGTGTCTCACCGGCAATAAAGACATGCTCACGAAACGCAGCCACAACATCACATTTGCATAATGTGCATTTAGTTTGTTAAATACGAGAGCGGCACCAAACAGATCCCATTAGAGCGGAGAACGCTGTCGAGAATAAAAACCTGCGTTATCGAGACACCAGAGAGTTCAGACTATCGCCTCTGCATTTGAGGGAACGGAAGCAGACATTACGACACCATTTTGCCGCCAGGAAAACAATAAGAAAACACCGAAGCGATTATACAGGGAGGCGAGCGTTTCCTGTGTAACGCATCGAGCCGTCTGCGTGGAGACGCCGGCAGCTTCACGCGGGAGAGAGGAGGAGATGAGGGGAAAACACTAGAATTTATTTAATTTCACTCCCGCTGACAATGAAGACATGAGCGGTGACAGAAAATACTGCATCAGGAACATTTGTCCTGCCACACTGTGGGTGTGTGTGTGTGTGTGTGGGGGTATGTGTGTGAGTGTGTGTGTGTGTATGGGTGTATGTGTGTGTGTGGGTATGTGTGTGAGTGTGTGTGTGTGTATGTGTGTGTGTGAGTGTGTGGGTATGTGTGTGTGTGTGTGTATGTGTGTGTGGGTATGTGTGTGTGTGAGGGTATGTGTGTGTGTGTGTGTGTGGGTATATGTGTGTGTGAGTGTGTGTGTGTGTGGGTATGTGTGTGTGTGTGTGTGTGTGTATGTGTGTGTGTGAGGGTATGTGTGTGTGTGTGGGTATGTGTGTGTGTGTGGGGGTGTGTGTGTATGTGAGTGTGTGTGAGGGTATGTGTGTGAGTGTGAGTGTGTGTGAGGGTATGTGTGTGAGCGTGAGTGTGTGTGAGAGTATGTGTGTGAGTGTGTGTGTGTGTGTGGGTATGTGTGTGAGTGTGAGTGTGTGTGAGGGTATGTGTGTGAGTGTGTGTGTGTGTATGGGTATGTGGGTATGCATGTTTGTATTCAGTGGCAAACCCGTTAGTGTGAATGTGTGCACGCGGGCATTCACTGGTAAACCTGTCATATCTGACTCTGGTGTGTATGAGGTGGTTAATTAAACTAGTATCTGACTCTGGTGTGTATGAGGTGGTTAAACTCATATCTCACTCACATAAGTATGAGGTGGTTAAACTAGTATCTGACTCTGGTGTATATGAGGTGGTTAAACTCGTATATGAGGTGGTTAAACTCGTATCTGACTCTGGTGTATATGAGGTGGTTAAACTCGTATCTGACTCTGGTGTATATGAGGTGGTTAAACTCGTATCTGACTCAGATAAGTATGAGGTGGTTAAACTCATGACTGACACAGATAAGTATGAGTATGAGGTGGTTAATAAGGTGCTGCCTCTGGCCTCGTTACCTCCTGACACCTGACGTATCCTGTTGTGCTCGGCTGTCCCATGCATCTCCCATCATGTGGAGTGACAGAGACAAAATGATTTCCTCCACGGAGAAATGGCTCTGAGCCCCAGGACCTGGACCTGTCTCTCTCGCTTAGAGCCGGGAGACAACTCCGTCGCCTTCTTTCTGCTGGCTATTACTGCACTGTCATTCAGCAGGACGACCAAGGCGGACATTTTGTGTCAAATGTACAAACAACCAAAATTCAATGGTTTGTCTTCGACTCTGCAGTAATGGATGAAAACCTCTGCCTTAACGTTAAAATAAAAATAAAAAAACATTTCGCTTGTCACCGTTTAATGTTCTTTGTTCTTTAAATTTGTTGTGGCCGGCTATTCCTTTTTTAAATCTAAACTGAGAAAGAGGGAGTGGAGACATGGGGGATATTCAAACGTACCCCCTACAGGGCCGCTCTGTTAGGTAGGTGTGGAACAGCCAATGAAACACAGGCTTCCTCATTAAATACTAATTTACCTTCCTGAGAAAACATGACCCCTGTGTTGTCTTAAGGGTCAAAAATAACCCGTCACTATGTTTAACAGCAGAGAAAACCCCCTAAATGATATTTTTTCAGCTTGAAATTTTATGACAACGTTTGTGATGGGTGACAGGTTGTTTCTTCATGCAAAATAGATTTGGGGTTTAAAATTCAATTAAGCTGCTTTATTTTAGGGGTTCAGTGAAGGTGGGTCATTTTTGACCCTTAGAACCAGGGAGTATACAGAATGTTAAGACCGCACAAGGGTTAAAATCCCAAGACCAAGGAAAAGGACACATGCGCCAAATCCCTCATTTGCTTTAAAACAGGAGACTGCGATTTAAGGAGAGGGGGCCCCTCCAGACGTCAAATGAGACATCAGTTTGGCCGGCCATCTGATAGCAAAGCGATTGTCTCTTATTCCAGCTGGGGCCACAGCTTGGCCAGTCGGTGACAGGATGGGGGGCCAGTCGGTGACAGGATGGGGGCCCAGTCGGTGACAGGCTGGGGGGCCAGTCGGTGACAGGCTGGGGGGCCAGTCGGTGACAGGATGGGGGCCCAGTCGGTGACAGGATGGGGGGCCAGTCGGTGACAGGCTGGGGGGCCAGTCGGTGACAGGATGGGGGGCCAGTCGGTGACAGGATGGGGGGCCAGTCGGTGACAGGATGGGGGGCCAGTCGGTGACAGGCTGGGGGGCCAGTCGGTGACAGGATGGGGGGCCAGTCGGTGACAGGATGGGGGGCCAGTCGGTGACAGGATGGGGGGCCAGTCGGTGACAGGCTGGGGGGCCAGTCGGTGACAGGATGGGGGGCCAGTCGGTGACAGGCTGGGGGGCCAGTCGGTGACAGGATGGGGGGCCAGTCGGTGACAGGCTGGGGGGCCAGTCGGTGACAGGATGGGGGGCCAGTCGGTGACAGGCTGGGGGGCCAGTCGGTGACAGGATGGGGGGCCAGTCGGTGACAGGATGGGGGGCCAGTCGGTGACAGGCTGGGGGGCCAGTCGGTGACAGGATGGGGGGCCAGTCGGTGACAGGCTGGGGGGCCAGTCGGTGACAGGATGGGGGCCAGTCGGTGACAGGATGGGGGGCCAGTCGGTGACAGGATGGGGGGCCAGTCGGTGACAGGCTGGGGGGTGACAGGATGGGGGGCCAGTCGGTGACAGGCTGGGGGGCCAGTCGGTGACAGGCTGGGGGGCCAGTCGGTGACAGGCTGGGGGGCCAGTCGGTGACAGGATGGGGGGCCAGTCGGTGACAGGCTGGGGGGCCAGTCGGTGACAGGATGGGGGGCCAGTCGGTGACAGGATGGGGGGCCAGTCGGTGACAGGCTGGGGGGCCAGTCGGTGACAGGATGGGGGGCCAGTCGGTGACAGGCTGGGGGGCCAGTCGGTGACAGGATGGGGGCCAGTCGGTGACAGGATGGGGGGCCAGTCGGTGACAGGATGGGGGGCCAGTCGGTGACAGGCTGGGGGGTGACAGGATGGGGGGCCAGTCGGTGACAGGATGGGGGCCAGTCGGTGACAGGATGGGGGCCAGGCGGTGACAGGCTGGGGGGCCAGGCGGTGACAGGATGGGGGGCCAGTCGGTGACAGGCTGGGGGGCCAGTCGGTGACAGGATGGGGGGCCAGTCGGTGACAGGATGGGGGGCCAGTCGGTGACAGGCTGGGGGGCCAGTCGGTGACAGGATGGGGGGCCAGTCGGTGACAGGCTGGGGGGCCAGTCGGTGACAGGATGGGGGCCAGTCGGTGACAGGATGGGGGGCCAGTCGGTGACAGGATGGGGGGCCAGTCGGTGACAGGCTGGGGGGTGACAGGATGGGGGGCCAGTCGGTGACAGGATGGGGGCCAGTCGGTGACAGGATGGGGGCCAGGCGGTGACAGGCTGGGGGGCCAGGCGGTGACAGGATGGGGGGCCAGGCGGTGACAGGATGGGGGCCAGTCGGTGACAGGCTGGGGGGCCGGTCGGTGACAGGCTGGGGGGCCAGTCGGTGACAGGCTGGGGGGCCAGTCGGTGACAGGCTGGGGGGCCGGTCGGTGACAGGCTGGGGGGCCAGTCGGTGACAGGATGGGGGGCCGGTCGGTGACAGGCTGGGGGGCCTGTCGGTGACAGGCTGGGGGGCCAGTCGGTGACAGGATGGGGGGCCAGTCGGTGACAGGATGGGGGGCCAGTCTGACGGCCGCCGGGGGGCTCCGGCGCACTGTAATTAGCCGAACAGAAGGTCCGGCTTTGGGAGGAAATTAAATTCCGGTTCTGACCGGGACATTCCTCTTCAGCAGCCATGTCACTCACTCTGTCGGGCGTCCTTAAATCACACGACAGAAACCTGATTTCATCCAGACACGCACACCGCTGGACATGCATCACAAATGGAAATCACCCAAAAGCATTTTCTTCTGCATTTTTATCACTTTATTTCAGAATTACTTCATGCAGAGTACAAACCTGAGGTACAAACTCCATCCTGTGTGGTTTTGCTGGCTGAGCGTTGATTTTATTGAACTTTATTTTCATTGCATAGCAACCTTTACAAGCCATCTCTTTTACTGTAGATACTGCTAGAGCAATGCACCCTAGAGGCACTGAGTTTGAGCCAAAATAAATAATTTAACACGTTGTGTTAAATAAAGCGTGAAGAAGTGCACGTTTTCCCAATATCTTTCCTCTTTGCCCAGTTCTGACTGTAGTGCTCTAGGAGGTGCAGATGCTGGAGCTTCTGTCTGCCACAATCTCACCCCTTCATCTCTATTCTTTATACCTTCTGCTCCCTTCTGAGTGTGTGTGTGTGTGTGTGTGTGTGTGTATGAGTGAGAGTGTGTGTGTGTGTGTGTGCGTGTATGTGTGTGTGTGTGTGTGTGTGTGTGTGTGTGTGTGTGTGTGTAAATGGATGTATACCGTAGAGCATGATGGTGTCAGTATCGCGACTGTATGTATGTGTATGTGTGTGTGTGTGTGTGTGTGTGTGTGTGAGTGCGTGTGTGTGTGTGTGTGTGCGTGTGAGTGTGTGAGTGTGTGTGTGTTAGTGTGTGAGTGTGTGAGTGTATGTGTGTGTGTTAGTGTGTGTGTGTGTGTGAGTGTATGTGTGAGTGTGTCAGTCGCGCGGCTGTATTGTATGTGTGCACAGAGCAGCCCTGCAGAAGTGGTCTGCACGCACTGGGGATGATAAACAGGGCAGCCCTGCAGAAGTGGTCTGCACACACTGGGGATGATAAACAGGGCAGCCCTGCAGAAGTGGTCTGCACACACTGGGGATGATAAACAGGGCAGGCCTGCAGAAGTGATCTGCACGCACTGGGGATGATAAACAGGGCAGCCCTGCAGAAGTGGTCTGCACACACTGGGGATGATAAACAGGGCAGCCCTGCAGAAGTGGTCTGCACACACTGGGGATGATAAACAGGGCAGCCCTGCAGAAGTGGTCTGTACACACTGGGGATGATAAACAGGGCAGCCCTGCAGAAGTGGTCTGCACACACTGGGGATGATAAACAGGGCAGCCCTGCAGAAGTGGTCTACACACACTGGGGATGATAAACAGGGCAGCCCTGCAGAAGTGGTCTGCACACACTGGGGATGATAAACAGGGCAGCCCTGCAGAAGTGGTCTGCACACACTGGGGATGATAAACAGAGCAGCCCTGCAGAAGTGGTCTGCACACACTGGGGATGATAAACAGGGCAGCCCTGCAGAAGTGGTCTGCACACACTGGGGATGATAAACAGAGCAGCCCTGCAGAAGTGGTCTGCACACACTGGGGATGATAAACAGGGCAGGCCTGCAGAAGTGGTCTGCACACACTGGAGATGATAAACAGGGCAGCCCTGCAGAAGTGGTCTGCACACACTGGGGATGATAAACAGGGCAGGCCTGCAGAAGTGGTCTGCACACACTGGGGATGATAAACAGGGCAGCCCTGCAGAAGTGGTCTGCACACACTGGGGATGATAAACAGGGCAGGCCTGCAGAAGTGGTCTGCACACACTGGGGATGATAAACAGGGCAGGCCTGCAGAAGTGGTCTGCACACACTGGGGACGATAAACAGGGCAGCCCTTGCGGTCCCCTAAAGCCCTGGGACATCCATCCTGCAGAATCCCTCCAGCTGGGACGGGTTTGAGCCGAATCTCAGCCGACGCGCACACCCCTGCCAGATCACGCCCGTCAGAACTCCCATCGGCAGCACGAGCAGCGGGTATTTATAGAGGAACGTCAGAGCGGTGCACGTGCCAAACGCAACAGGTTCTCCTCCTATCCAGCGCTCGCTGTGACTCACACGCAGGTCAGAGGTCAGAGGGGACCCACTGTGACTCACACGCAGGTCAGAGGTCAGAGGGGACCCACTGTGACTCACACGCAGGTCAGAGGTCAGAGGGGACCCACTGTGACTCACACGCAGGTCAGAGGTCAGAGCGGACCCCACTGTGACTCACACATAGGTCAGAGGACAGAGGGGAGATGTGTTCTCTGTCATTAATGAAAAGGCCACAGCTCCACAGCACGATTCGTTCATGAGAGAGCAGAGGAAAGACTGACTGAACCCAGGTAACCCAGGTAACTCCCCTGTACTGCAAAGCACAGTAAGGGCCGGTCTGCTCTCATTATCCTCAAACAGTAAAAAGGACCATTACAACATAGGATGCATCTGACATCTTTTGTGGGAAATATTTGATAAACTTTCAAATTTTTTAAACGGATACCCCCCCCCACCCCCCACCCCCCGGAGCTTCTGAGCTTTGATCCTCTCTCATTCCTCACCCTCTTAGCTTCCCCCTCTTCTGGAAAACAGAATAAAATAAAAATAAAACACGAAAGAAGAGAAGACTCCACTCCTCCCTGGTGGATAGAAGAACGTCAACAGCAAGAAAACTAAAGGTTGAGCAGCTTGGGCCCCATTTTCCCATAATGCACACTGCTCTGTGATTGGATGCTTACTGCATGACTGCTCTGTGATTGGATGCTTACTGCATGACTGCTCTGTGATTGGATGCTTACTGCATGACTACTCTGTGATTGGATGCTCACTGCATGACTGCTCTGTGATTGGATGTTCACTGCATGACTCTACTCTGTGATTGGATGTTCACTGCATGACTCTACTCTGTGATTGGATGTTCAGTGCATGACTCTGCTCTGTGATTGGACACTTACTGCGTGACTCTGCTCTGTGATTGGACACTTACTGCGTGACTCTGCTCTGTGATTGGACTCTTACTGCGTGACTCTGCTCTGTGATTGGACTCATACTGCGTGACTCTGCTCTGTGATTGGACACACCACAGTCACACATTCTCTCCGTGAGCCAGTATCATCAGGAGCACTGAACCGCCCGTCCCGGAGCTAGTACCACGCGGGCGCGCGGGGTGATGGATGGGGTGGCAGCCATTTTGAGAGCGGTGGCTGAGGCTCCGGTGTAATGGAGAGACAGCGGGACGCTGGGGGCAGCCGCGTCAGCGTGGCGCGGCTCAGAGATGGATGGAGGAGGTAAGCAGGCGGTGCGGAGGTCTGGGAGATGTATGGAGCGGTGCATCGCTACGGACGGGAAGACGGATGAGAGGATTAGGGTCTCGCCGCACTCCCCCCCCCCCCCCCAACAGGGACGACCGGTGCCCCCCCCCCCCTCCGGGACGAACGCCTCGACCTCCAAAAGTGCGAAGTGGGAGGGGTCCCCCACAGAGGCAGACACAGAGCACAGCACAGCACAGCTGACACGGAGCAGAGCACAGCACACACAGAGCACAGCACAGCTGACACAGAGCACAGCACAGCACACACAGAGGAGAGCACCCCACACACAGAGGAGAGCACCCCACACACAGAGGAGAGCACCCCACACACAGAGGAGAGCACCCCACACACAGAGGAGAGCACCGCACACACAGAGGAGAGCACCGCACACACAGAGCACAGCACCGCACACACAGAGGAGAGCACAGCTGACACGGAGCACAGCACAGCACACACAGAGGAGAGCGCAGCACAACCTCGACTACAAACACCCAGCGGTGGAGCACAGCCTCTCATAGCGCTGACTGCAGCCACATCACAGCCTACTTTCCCTAAATCACTTCAGTTCGCTGGTGTGTGAGTGTGTGTGTGTGTGTGTGTGTGTGTGTGTGTGTGTGTGTGAGTGTTCACTGGTCTGGGTTATTTTGTTGTCGTAAAAAAGAACCGCTTTGTAGTGGGAGGCGGTAAACTGGCGGGGTAAGGGGGCACAACACAATAGTTAACATTTTGCCTTTGCGAAATGTCCTGAGATTGGTTTTGTAGCACCAGACGTCAGGTCTGGTTCTGGAACAGGCCCGCGTGCTGAGGCACAGGGGGCCCGGGCAGATTGAGTTAAATGTGAACATATTTCGGGACATGGTAATTTCCTGCTTCAGCAGCTGCTGTCCCTCCCCCTGAAGCAGCCGATTCCAGCACCCCCACCCCTCCACGGCCCCGTTTCTCTTCTGCTCGCACTCTCCTCTCATTGGTCCAGACGGACAGTGTGACACACTCTGGCCAATCAGAGCGGGTTAAGGGGAGGGGGAGACGGGGACGACACACCTGCGGCCGCAGCAGAACCGGAAGACGAAACTAACGGACCCTCGACCGGGACGGAAAAACGCCAAACCTTAGTGGGCTTTCACAGATCTCTGAAAAGAAAAAGAAAAAAACACACACACACACACAAAAACACAGCAATTAAGCGGGGTGCAGTATTAAACGTCACGAGCGAGGGCAGTAATCCTTATCTGGCCACATCTTAGCCCCCCCGCACACGAGTGCGTAATTGCGGTTGTCAGAATATTTAGATGTGTGTTAATAATCTAATTCAAGTCTGCCTTCGCCTTGAAGGAATGATTACCATCGATAATTAAGCAGCTAAATAGGAAAGCTCTTCAGAAACAAGCAGAGCCCAACTCATTCTGTTTGAACTGGCAGGGTGGAGTGTTATGCATAGAGCTTTTCTGTCCAAGTGTGTGTGTGTGTGTGTGTGTGTGTGTGTGTGTGTGAGTGAGCGAGTGTGTACAGCGTGGGGTGTGTGTGTGTGTACAGGGTGGGGTGTGTGAGTGTGTGTATGTGCAGGGTGGGGTATGTGTGTGTGTACGTCTTAGTGTGCATGTGAGTGTGTGTGTCTTAGTGTGGGATGGGTGTGTGTGTGGCAGAACTCCTAGTTCACAGATTGTGTACACCTGGTGGTACAGGGTGCTTAAGAGGACACTCCTGACTGATAGCCCCAGAGCTGGCAGGGCCTCCGCTCTGCAGTGTGGATAGCGCCGGGCTGATGAGATGTTTCCAAAGGGGATAAAACGGGAACAGGACCTGACATTCAGGACCTGACTGAGGACTGAGCGAAAGCGTGTTCACCGTGCGGCCCTCCAGTCCTGGAGCTCTTTCACCTCCTGTCGCCTCGTTCCTGGCCTGACCTGGAGATCGATCGAGGTCCACCATCTTTAAGGACATTCCAGCCTGTTGAATGTTCCTTCCAGGAGCTATGAGGATCCTGAAGGATATTTTTTGCATGACGCGTCAATGATCGACCGCTGGATCCACCTCTCCCCATCTGCCACATCTGTGACTGACGTAGCTTCTGTAACTGACATTCATTGACGTTTGAAGGCGCGCGGACATTCCATTTTCCTAATTTATGCCTCGACTTCACCTCCACCCTCCAGATTGGCTGGAGCAGGAAAAGCAAGGAGGTGAATAATAAGTGATTGGGAAGAGGCCCAAGGCCTCCACAGCACACCAATAAAGAGGAGGAGCGTTGCATTGGGGGTAGTAAATGCGGGCAAATGGTACACCTTTTCAGCGATCAAGGTCGAAGGTCACTGAAATCATACAGCATTGAAAGCCTCCAGGAGCAGACAATTAAACCAGAGGCACTGATGATGGAAATATTTAATTAGTCACGTCTAACAATGCAGCCATTTTGTGCAAGATTGTTTTTAAAACCATGTAACACGTAATTGAACTCGACTGAACTTACATTGATGATTATGAATATGCTAATCCCACCGAGCGCATGTGGTCACTAATTGATCTTTTGCAAAATCTCATGTGTGCACAATTTCAGTTTAAGGAATTTTGGTATTTCTCATGAAGCAGAAGCTTTAGGAATTGTGACATTTCTCCTGACGGCAATGTACTGGTCAGTAAACCAACAGGTCACGGGAATGGCTTAGAGTAGCACTCAGCAGCATTAACGTAGCATAAAAATGAATATATACGCTAATTCTAACGTGCCTGCATGTTACAGTCATTCCCGATGAATGTGGTTACTAGGGTAACATACAACGACTGACAGTTACCACTATGGCAGCAGGCAAATGGTAAAATGGTTGCCATTTATATAGCGCCTTTATCCAAAGCGCTGTACAATTGATGCTTCTCATTCACCCATTCATACACACACTCGCACTCGCACACACTCACACACCAACAGCGATTGGCTGCCATGAAAGGCGCCGACCAGCTCGTCAGGAGCATTTGGGGGTTAGGTGTCTTGCTCAGGGACACTTCGACACAGCCCGGGCGGGGGATCGAACCGGCAACCCTCCGACTGCCAGACGACCTTACGGCCGGAGCCATGTCACCCCCGAGTGCCTCAGAGTTACTGGGCCAGTAAGATCCTCACAGCTGTTGGGCCCTTGAGCAAGGCCCTTAACCCCACATTGCTCCATGGGGAAATGTCCCCTACTGCTCTGAATAATTATTATTATTGTTATGAAATGACTGGCGCTTTGCTGTGGTCGCTCAGCTGTCTGTTAGCGACGTGAGGGGGGGGGACACCCAGCTGAGAGCTCAAAGGAGACAAACGTTTTGCGAGACGGACAAAGCGATTGCTTTCACAGTCGTCAACCGCAAGTAGAAAATAAGTTCTGCCAAGAATCTCTCTGAAATAAACACGCTCAACAAAAGAGAAGGATGCCTTCCTTTCTCTAAAAAAAAAAAAGAAAATACAAAAAATAAACATGACTGCATCATTCCTGATTCTTTTCATCTTCACAGTTATGTACCGGATAAAAGAAACCTCTACTTCCTCTGACAGAGCTCATGGGCTCAGTAACAGGCTTTCTGATGCGAAGTGCTGATCAACGCGCAGTCCCACTTCCTTCAGTGGTGAAACAGAGAGCCGTTCTTCATCGTGCACCCGGCTCACCTCTGCGTGTGAGGAGGGGAAAACAGCCAGCAACACACAGCCAGAAACACCATTAGACAGTGGGGTCCTGCAGCAATGTTAATGGGAAAGCCTAATGCATGTGTTAATCAGCCTGCTAACTAGCCATCCACCGAAGATTAATGGCAGCGTATGTCACTGGCTGGCTAGCTACAGTCGAGCGCGTCCATTTTAAATGAAGTGCCAGAAAGCGGGCCGTTTTAATGAAACGCGGTTTAACTAGCGAGCAGCTCATTAATGCGATAGAGCGTGAAGGGTTTTTCGGGGGGCGGGGGCCGTGGACTTTCTTGTCTGGTTATAAATCTTACAAACTCCTTTGTCCCGGGCGGGTGCTGACGTACTGTAGGACAAATATTACACTGAGGCCTCTTTCAGCACCTCTTATCTTTCGAGGACTCGGCTCGTTAAACACGACCGCGGCGTCTCCCTCGTCTGCATAATTTCGCTTCCGTTTAGAACGTCCTTTAATGCCGTTAATTTCCATCTCTCCCGCGCGACTCTAATCTCAAAGCCCCGCGTTCGTCGTCTCTTATCTGATCTCCGCCACAACTATCAAAATGGCACGCGTTACAATGTTAAATGCGCTTTAATATTAACCCGCCGATTTACCGTTTCCATTCCGGAGCGTTCGCTAGTGGCAGGTGGGTATGGAAAGGCTAAACACGGTCTGATTTAATTTGCAGAAGCGGACAGGTGTATGGGCTAACGGCCTCATGCTAGCATCGCACAGGTAGATTAGCATTCAGGCTCACTAAGAACAGGCAGCGGCCAGACGGAGGAAATATCAGCGCCGCTTGACGCTGCCCAAAACACGCCATCAGAAGCGAAGCTTGGCCTGATGAAAGACAAGGCATGCTGGCAAACACGCCGCTGAATTTCTGTAATACAAAGATATTCTCGCGGTGGGTTTTTTTTTTTTTCTCGTTGGTATGCAGATGATCACTCACATTTTAACCACATTTCTATACCTCTCATTGCAGTTTAAAAAGCAGGATTCTAAATATCCTATGATTTTTCAATATTGTGGTATCTCTCAAACCTCAAACCTCTAAATTGACGGCAGGACATTTAATAGCTTCGGAAAGCATATCCTTTTCACAGTGTGAAAGTAATTAAACAGACTGGGGGCGGCTTGTCCTAATGAGTTGCTAATTGGATTTCTTTGAATTCTCCATTTCCTTCTTTAAAGATTTTAATTCAAAGGCCCTCTAAAAGGCGGTAAAAGGAAGCGCTTTATCGTAATGTCCTCACACCGCAGACGGAAAAACGATGCTTGCCAAACGCAGCCGGCTCTCACGAAGACGTGACTCTCAAAGCACAGAGCTGCTATAACGGCACAGGCAAGCGCTTACATTCTCTGTGCAACCACACCGCGCAACACTGTGTAAGCTGTGCCGATGTGAGAACACAGCCTCCGCACAGGTAATGTAAGCACACAGGCTGTGCTGATGTACTATACGACCACTGTTTTTCTGTGTAAGCTATGCTTTACTGCAAACGGAACAGATACAGGACCTGGGACAGCAGCTGTGCCTTTTCCAGAAAGGGAGGTCTACAGGACCTAGGACAGCAGCTGTTCCCTCCCACAGACAGGGAGGTCTACAGGACCTAGGACAGCAGCTGTTCCCTCCCACAGACAGGGAGGTCTACAGGACCTAGGACAGCAGCTGTTCCCTCCCACAGACAGGGAGGTCTACAGGACCTAGGACAGCAGCTGTTCCCTCCCACAGACAGGGGGGTCTACAGGACCTAGGACAGCAGCTGTTCCCTCCTACAGACAGGGAGGTCTACAGGACCTAGGACAGCAGCTGTTCCCTCCCACAGACAGGGGGGTCTACAGGACCTAGGACAGCAGCTGTGCCTGTTCCACAGACAGGGAGGTCTACAGGACCTAGGACAGCAGCTGTTCCCTCCCACAGACAGGGGGGTCTACAGGACCTAGGACAGCAGCTGTGCCTGTTCCACAGACAGGGAGGTCTACAGGACCTAGGACAGCAGCTGTTCCCTCCCACATACAGGGGGGTCTACAGGACCTAGGACAGCAGATGTGCCTGTTCCACAGACAGGGAGGTCTACAGGACCTATTTGTCAATGTAGATGGAAAAAACTCACTTTACACAGAGGCAGTAGCTTTTTATGTCAGATTTCTCTCTAGGAGAGTACACTGGCAGAGGCTGCAGTGAGTTTTACACCTGTGGCAGAATGCTCCACATGTGGGGAATAAAGTTTTTCTTATCTAATCTAATAATAGATGACAGGCAGCAATCAGTATTCAGTGTGCTCACACCCTAATATCAGCAAACCTTCACAGGAACAACCTGAGCCATAGTCCACATGCACCCACTGCTTCACTGGGAATATATACTACTGTCTTACTGTAATAAAGCAACTTCACTACTGTCCTACACCCAGAATCTAAACTACATTACATTACATTAATGGAATTTGACAAACGTACAGTTTGTTGGAGCAACGCATGGTTAAGGGCCCAACGGCTGTGCGGATCTTATTGTGGCGGGGATCAAACCACCAACCATGCAGGTCCCAGTCATGTACCTTAACCACTACGCTACAGGCCGCCCCTACTGTCCTACACTGAGAATCTACACGACTGTTATACACTGAGAATCTACACTACTGCTATTCCCTGATTCCCTTCATGCAGGGGTATCTTTTTAAAGTTCTGTGATGATGAGCAGGTCTCCCCCGCACTGGGTCTGGAGCTGGAGAATCGCCTCTTTTTACACATCAGGAAGTCCGCTCCTGAAGCCACCCTTATTGTTCCACGTGAGGTTTACTCTGGGCCTGGGTTCATTTACTGAGTGAGCCCTTTGAATCCTCCGTTAGACCAAACCAGTTGGTGCGTCTTTGACGATCCAGACAACAGTGCTGTGTTGCCGTGTTTGACTCCGGATCCAGTCCCTGAAAAGATGAACAGTTAATTTTACCGCCTGTGTGACTCAGCCTTAGAAGAACAGACATTATGTAAATGACATGCATTAAAAACGCCCAAGAACAGCCAAGGACCGAGAAAACAGCTGCCACTCTCGGATTGGCCAAATCTGGCAAACTTTCCCTTTGTTCCGTAATTATGCATGCAATCTGTCGTCGGAGTTGTGCTGTTGGCGGGTTCTCTCTCCCGTGCACCATCGGATGGCAGATCTGTTGCTGCACATCAACACCAGACCCTTCTCCCGCACCAGACCCATCTCCCGCACCAGACCCATCTCCCACACCAGGCTCGACTGGCCCACCAGTCTCCCCCACCACACCGGGCTTGTGTCCGGAGCAGACGGGATCCGTCCGCAGGCTGTGGGCTACAGGAGCAGAGCGGGGTTGTGGCACTTTGATTATGGTATGCAGGTTTTTTCCCCGTGCGGTCAGATCAGATGTGGCTCGCGGTGTCTCCAAATCATTCCGGTGCATTCTCCCAGTGAGGTGCGATGCATCCCGGCGTTCCGGGCCACGTTCCCGATGAGGTGCGATGCATCCCGGCGTTCCGGGCCACGTTCCCGGTGAGGTGGATGCATCCCGGCGTTCCGGGCCACGTCCCGGTGAGGTGGATGCAGAATTCATGGGCCTGTGCAGGAGAAGAAAGGCCGACCCCGCTGCGATGTGCTGATATGTGAATTATTCACACAGGCTTTCACAAGGCCCTCTGTTCTACAGCACACACCTGCGGCAAAACCTCAACTATACCGCCCACACCTGTGTGTGCCGTGTGAGTGTGTGAGTGTGTGTGTGTGAGAGTGTGTGTGTGTGTGTGTGTGTGTGAGAGTGTGTGTCTGTGTGAGTGTGTGGGGAGGAGGGGTAGCATGGAGAGCGTGTGTGTGAGTGTGCGTGTGTGTGAGTGTGTGTGTGTGTGTGTGTGTGAGAGTGTGTGTGTGAGAGTGTGTGTGTGAGAGAGTGTGTGTGTGTGTGAGAGTGTGTGTGTGTGTGAGTGTGTGTGTGTCTGTGTGAGAGTGTGTGTGTGTGTGTGTGTGTGTGACGTGTGGGCGTTCCCGTTCGGACCGCTCCGACATTCCGCCCGCTTCCCCTTTCATCCCACAGAAGCGTTACCATGCCAACCTTCCGAGCGCATTTCTGCGCTGCGTTCAGCTCTGCCTCCAGCTCGAAGCTAAATCCAGCCGCGTTTCATCTCCTCTCTCACACACACACACACTTACTCACACACACACACACACACACACACACACACT
Organism: Conger conger; assembly: GCF_963514075.1. Classification (NCBI taxonomy): domain Eukaryota; kingdom Metazoa; phylum Chordata; class Actinopteri; order Anguilliformes; family Congridae; genus Conger; species Conger conger. The sequence goes on along the minus strand of NC_083762.1, from coordinate 2,674,024 downwards.
CACACAGACACTCACACTCACACACTGCGCCCCCCCCCCCCCCCGCATGTGTGTGTGCGAGTGTCCTCTTCAGACCTGGTCAGGGGTGACACGCACACAAAGTGTAGAAAATGAGCAAAAACAGGGAGCACTTTCCGGGAAGTTACAGGAACACATTTCAGGCGGGGAGTGGGGGGGGAGGGGTTATGCATACAGCTCAACACTGTCTTAACTTCCATATTAATAATATTATTCAGACGAATAGGTGCAAAACCAATGCATTAATATACCTGCAGTATATGAAAACAACAGGATGACGGCAAATCTCTTATAATTCTGTCAGCATCAAGAAGATTCTGAGATTAAAGTCTTACCGGCGTGAAGCTGTGACTAAAACCGATTTTTTTAAAGCACATATTTCACACAGAAACTAATAACTGGACTTAGGACTACAATACTTAACAAGCCAAAAACGGTGTTGTCCAGAAAAGATATTTAACAAAAACTTTCGATGTAACAGCAAGAACTGATGTCAGTAACTATATCACCATTCATGTATACTGCAATACAGCCATTTTAAAATCACTAATAAATATATTACATAATATATATATATATATCTATATATATGAATGATTTTAAGGCCTATAACATATCATCCATGTTTGGGACAGGGGGAATCAGCACGGCATCACTGATTCCATTCCCAAATCTGAGGTCCCTCAGTCAGTAAAGTTCAGTGTGTTAAAGTCAGGGCACACAGGAGGTGAATGACGATTACATCACTGATATTACAGGCTCACTCACCGCACGGGACTGGGGTCAGGGGCACACCTGCTGAACTTGTGCCAGTGAAACAATCGACCTGTTAAAACAACACGAGAGCAAACCGTCACAGCCGGTGAGGTTCTGCAGAGTGCGGAGGGAGTTGGGGTCTCAGGAGCCGTGAGGTTCTGCAGTGTGCAGAAGGAGTTGGGGTCTCAGGAGCCGGGAGGTTCTGCAGAGTGCAGAGGGAGTTGGGGTCTCAGGAGCCGTGAGGTTCTGCAGTGTGCAGAGGGAGTTGGGCTCTCAAGAGCCGGTGAGGTTCTGCAGAGTGCAGAGGGAGTTGGGTTCTCAGGAGCCGTGAGGTTCTGCAGAGTGCAGAGGGAGTTGGGTTCTCAGGAGCCGTGAGGTTCTGCAGTGTGCGACACAAAGCCATGCTAATGTAATGTTCTGTTGTGTGGCCCGGGGATGTCACACAGCGAACCGGTACCAGGATGCCATGAGTCACCACAGCCAGTCTTCTGCCTCAGAAGAGCTGACCTCAGCAGTCCTGCCTCCCGGTCAGACCACACACACCTCTCTCACCACACTCTGTGACATAATATTAACATGGCCACGCATCCTTTTCATTTCTAAAGCATTAAAATGTACATTTGGCCAACACTTTAACTGAACACATAATTCATAATAATAATTTGTTATTCAGCTGACGCGTTTACGACTTATAGTTGATTAGACTAAGCAGGGGACAATCGCCCTGAAGCAATGCAGGGTTAAGGGCCTTGCCCAAGGGCCCAACAGCTGCACTGAACTTATCGTGGCTAGACGGGGGCTTGAACCAGCAACCTTCCAGATCCCAGTCATGTACCCTAGCCACTAGGATACAGTCATGTACCTTAGCCACTACGCTACAGTCATGAACCTTAACCACTAGGCTACAGTCATGAACCTTAGCCACTAGGCTACAGTCATGTACCTTAGCCACTAGGCTACAGTCATGAACCTTAGCTGCTAGGCTACAGTCATGTACCTTAGCCACTAGGCTACAGTCATGAACCTTAACCACTAGGCTACAGTCATGAACCTTAGCCACTAGGCTACAGTCATGAACCTTAGCCACTAGGCTACAGGCTGTCCCACATCTGCTTCCGTTGTCCACCGCTCGGAGATTAAAATGCAGCTTTGACCTTGCAGGTAATTATTTCCAGATTTTTTTAAAGCTAATTACAGTGAACAGGCAACCGAATAATTAAGAGGCATAATAACCAAAGAAGAGGATTTCAGAGAGAAGAGACGGGAGAGACAGGAGAGGAGGAGTCAGAGAGGAGAGAGGAGGAGTCAGAGAGGAGAGAGGAGAGACAGGAGTGGAGGAGACAGAGAGGAGAGACAGGAGAGACAGGAGAGGAGGAGTCAGAGACAGGAGTGGAGGAGTCAGAGAGGAGAGACAGGAGTGGAGGAGTCAGAGAGGAGATACAGGAGTGGAGGAGTCAGAGAGGAGAGACAGGAGTGGAGGAGTCAGAGAGGAGAGACAGGAGAGGAGGAGTCAGAGACAGGAGTGGAGGAGTCAGAGAGGAGAGACAGGAGAGGAGGAGTCAGAGACAGGAGTGGAGGAGTCAGAGAGGAGAGACAGGAGTGGAGGAGTCAGAGAGGAGAGACAGGAGTGGAGGAGTCAGGGTCTACTGTAGTAGATATGTAGTATAAGTAGGCCACTTGATGCTTGAACCCCACAGTTGCAGTTGGAGCCAGGTGTTTTTAAAACACTGCTCCGTACCCATGCACAGGGTGAGAAGGGTTTACGGGACTCAGACATCTGAGTGGAATCACTCAGCCGTTTCCCTGACTACAGGGGGGGTCACAGCCCAGCACCTGTGGATGACCCCTGTGAATATTCACACAGCCGGCATGACACAGGGGCGTTACCCTGCCGATACAGGCTGTGTGTTAGCCACAGGGCACACAGTCACGGCCAACAGCACAGCCAGCCTGACACAGGGGCGTTACCCTGCAGATACAGGCTGTGTTAACCACAGGGCACACAGACAGAGCCAACAGCACAGCCAGACTGACACAGGGGCGTTACGCTATAGATACAGGCTGTGTGTTAACCACAGGGCACACAGCCCACAGCACAGCCAGCCTGACACAGGGGCGTTACCCTGCAGATACAGGCTGTGTTAGCCACAGGGCACACAGTCACAGCCAACAGAACAGCCAGCCTGACACAAGGGCGTTACCCTGCAGATACAGGCTGTGTTAGCCACAGGGCACACAGCCCACAGCACAGCCAGCCTAACACAGGGGCGTTACGCTATAGATACAGGCTGTGTATTAGCCACAGGGCATACAGCCCACAGCACAGCCAGCCTGACACAGGGGCGTTACCCTGCAGATACAGGCTGTGTTAATCACAGGTCACACAGTCACGGCCAACAGCCTCGGGTTCTCAGGGTCTCAGGGACAGGGCCACAGGAGCACACCGTTGAACTGTCTGTGAGTCCAGTAAAACATGGATAAAACAACCAGAGGCTAACGCTAACCTGACACCGCTACGATCCCGAGACAGCAGAGAAACTGCCACACTACACTCTGTGTCTCCATTAATGCAGGAGCAGGTTTCATAAACACCTTCAAAACCCAACAGACAATTAAAATAATTCAAACCACTTACAGAACCCAGACGTGCTGACACACCTGAAATAAGACACAGAGGCAAATCAGCGAAAATAACCTGTCGCCTTTATATAGCACGTACTGCGTGTAATTGTTTCAAATGTGTGATTTCACAGACTCAATCAGACAAAACAAACAATTCATGCAATTCCTATCTGCCCTCTGTTGATTAGCAGATTTACCTACAAATGAGGACAACTGGATGAGTCCAATCTCCAACACAGGACTGTACGCCAAATCAGCCCTCTGTCACAGACTAACGGTGTTTCTTTTGTCACTGGAAAGTGTGTAATTTCCCTCTCTGAACAGGGCCGAACAGAGTGAATCACGAGGAGACTGTGTGCTGATTAGCACATTTTAACATGGCGGTCTGGGAATGAGACGCCATGCCGGCTCAAATCAGAGGGAGACTGTGTGCTGATTAGCACATTTTAACATGGCGGTCTGGGAATGAGACGCCATGTCGGCTCAAATCATGGGGAGACCGTGTGCTGATTAGCACATTTTAACATGGCGGTCTGGGAATGAGACGCCATGTCGGCTCTGATCACGGGGAGGCAGAATACCCAGACTGACTGGTGACAAGGCACTGGACACCGCCATACCACCAACTTAGAAGCCCAGTACTCAAGTGCTCTTAGGAGGAGCACTTCAGTGTACTCCACTAAAGGGTCATTCCGTGAAAAATCAACCAGAGGTGTGGGAGTTGACCACTCCAATTTCGCTCAGACTTTGTGTAAATGTTGTGTATATACTCAACAAAGAACATCCAAAACATTAGCCTCATTGGATTTGTCCTTCTCGAGATATTGGCTCTTAAATAAGGGGTGGGAGGGTACCCAAAAAGTCACTCTCGAGTGGAAATTGGGGTTTGTGCCAACTGTGGAACATTGGCATTAGAGCAGGGTAAAACCTTTTCAACAATTTTCTGTGTATTTTCTGATTATCAACTCAGATTTTCATAACACTGCTCAGACCTAAAGGAAAAAAAGTTTTCTGGCCAGACATTGTATAATTTTTGAATAAATTATCTATTGGACTAAATTTATAACAGACTACATAGAGGCCATACGCACCCTGTATGCGTGTCACTGTGCAGGGCCGTTCAGCCTAAACCCGTTTGCTCGGAGTGCTCAAAGCCGTCCTGATGGAAACACATTAACGCTGATCGGAGGCACGGAGGCTAACGTCGTAGCACCCTCGCAACTCTGACATCTCACCAATCAGGTGTGAGACTGACATTGTGAGGTCAAAGCACACCCTCCCACACCACAAGCCAGAAATGTCACACATTTCAAGGGAAGTGTATGAGGTAGCAAATTTGAAATACTAAATACTAAATACTAAACTAAAGTAATAAAAGACAATGATCACACACACGCACACGCACACACACACTCACTATTAACCACCACTACCGGGGGAGAAACTTCCTCCAGATGCCCCCAACAATCTGCAAAATCTTAGACATAACTGATCCCACTTAGTTTATGGGTGTAGATGGGCCAGAACAGAACCAATGGCACATGTTAGTTTCAAGAGCAGTGATTACGAACACTCAGGTGAACGTCCCCGAACTCAGTCTGCATAAGAGTGACGGCCCAGCAGTCTGAGTTCCCCTGGAGCTGTAAGCCACCAGGCGGGATGACACACAGCCCAGCGTCTCTTTAGGAGAGAAGTGATATCGGGAACAAATGCCGCAGATTTCAGAAACCCTGTTTGTTTCATCTGTTTGCGGTTCATAAGAGTCACCGCAACCAATGGCTGAAATGTCCCCCCAGAATGTCTTGTTATTTACCCGCCCCCCCCCACCAAACCAATCATCCTCCTCCTAAACCAATCACTTACCCAGGGGAGGGGGGTGCTCACAGACCATGTTAGAGATTAATAGCCCAAGAAAGAATTTTGGAGCTGGTTTAGGGAGTTCAAAACTAACAACAACAAAAAAAAACTTTGGATCTCAAATAAATACTGCCAGGAGGTGAATTTCATGTACCCACTCTTTGTTTTGTGTGGGTTTCCATCCTTTTGACACACTGGAGCGATTTCTGCCGCTCATGATTTTACAACCCTTTCCCCAGAGGCCAAACCCTGGTGTGTGACAGTCAGGGCGAACTGCACACTGTATGTGATGTGAAATAATAACCAAAATCGCGGGAAAATGTGTACGGCCTACACGTACTGCACCGCCACTGTTACACACAACAGACCGCCGCTTATGGCTGTTTCACGTCACCTGCCGTCAGATAACGCAGCCAACGCCATTTTGTTTCAGTCTCCTGTAATCAATCAAAATCAGCCGACACTGATTCCAACCGCTATTTCTTTAAAATAAGAGCAATTGTTCACATATCACAATGTTTCACATATGTGCCTGCCTTGCTCCCGAAATTCAGTTGCTGAAATATATAAATTCAAAGTGTCATGTCAAGCGGTACTGTTGCCAAGAAAGAATAAATTGACTGTGTACATGCAGAAGTTAACTAGAGTTGGTATTAGCTGCTAAATTCAGACAGTTGACTTAGATTTTATCTGTTATTAATCCGTGACCACATAGCTAAAGGGAACACTCATATATCCAGCGAATTACTACCTGTAGGGCATATATAAATATTGGACCAATATTTATATAGGAAATGACAAATAACTGCACAACGTCTACAAACGTCGACAAATAATTGTCCCTGTATAACACGGAAGACCATGTTAGCTCACGATAGTCCGAACACCTATTCACTGGAGTGTTAACACGCTGAGCCGTATAAACCTGCCCCGTTCGTAGTCTCTCGTAGAGCCACCCCAACACAATGTCACAGTGGATCACTATGTCAGTGTACGAGTAAATGGATCGCGCATGTGACTCCTACCAAGTTTTTATGGTAACGGAGGGAAATTAAAGTATATATATTTTTTTATTTGTCATGAACGTTGCACTGTTCGAACAAGGTGAGTTTACGTTACTACCAAGCCATCAACAATAAATCACGATCCAAATTCTGTCTTCGGCATGTCTGGCAAACTAATCCAACATGTTATCCCACAATGTACCGAACTTTCAATCCAGGTAAAAATCACAGGATTATTTGTAACCAGCAAACTAACCATACCCATATTCACCATGGTTGAAATATTAGCTATCATTTTACAAAACTTACCTCGAACAAACTAGCTAGCTGAAAATCACAGCTCACTGTATAGGCTGGTAAATTGTAGCTTTCTACAATTGCCTGTGTTATTTTGTTTATTATGTTTCTTCTTGGTTTAATGTGATGTTAGGGTAATCTCTTAATCATTGTTGTAACAGCAACCACAACTAAAGGAGCAACCACAGTGCCCACCAGATACAAACATCCAACTGAAAAGCTTCCCCGCCTCACCACCATCTTTTTTCTGGTGTTACCTGTGCGCCTGGCTGGGACCTCCCCGGGTAGCCTCGCAAAAAAAATCGCACGTTTATGTACCTACGTTCCAAACAAATATAGAGACAGGGGAATAAACTTCATATTTATGTGCCCGTACAGTAAATTTAACAGAAATTCTCCCGCTGCCTCTTAAAATGGAGCACCCCTTGCGATCTCAAATTATATTAAATTGTTATTCACCTCAAAATGGAGTACGCCACTTTAACTTTAATTTACTTTCATTTAATGGACTGAGGTCTATTCCGTTTGTGTGTTCTGTGGTTTTGACAGAACAATGGGCAGTATTCATTTCATGAGACGCGTACATATTTCCATCTAGTGGATGTTCTGTATATTGCAGCTCATGAAAATGCAACACCTCGCCGTGGACCAATCTGATATTCCTCTTTTACGGGATAGGTTTACCTGGATGAACAGGTACGCGTACGGATTCGAACTTAATATGGTTAATGGAAAAATGAAATAAAAAAGATTTGAGACCATGAAGAAATAATTATATTTAGTGCCTACACTAAACTACATTAGTAAAGTTTCCCAATAAACAAAATGGTAGTTTAAAGGTCGACTTTAATAATATGCTTGGCCATGGGGCTCATCTACACACCAGAATAGTGCCTTAACTGATACTAAACCTTGGACCCAATCCCCAGTTCATACAGATAGCTTGTCGTGTGGTTACGAAGAACAAACACATATGAAAGAGTGGGAGATAGGCCTCACTATCCATGTGGATCCTGATGAACGTTTCATAAATTGAGAATAGCCGAAACATTTCATTCCGTAGTTGGGCTAAACTAGTGCCATCTTTTCACAGAAATGACAAGCGTATATTAGAACCTTGAAACGTTCGTTTTTCAGAGGACAAAAACCTTTCACTACATAAGTTTTTCTTCTGATGATTCCGAATAAAGGAATTAAGTAGGTTTATCCCATGATCCAATTAAATCAAATGAAATAACCGTGTTTCGGAAATGGAGACAGGGAAAGGCCGTACGCAGGGTACAAGTTACAGGTCACAGGTTATAGCCGGGGGTTTACCCCCTACTGCACGCTTTCTATCGGCCTGGCAGAATGTGACCTGTGTGCCAAACGTCTTACAACTGCAACAACGGATTATATCGGTTCGGCTAAATGTTTATAAAAACGCTAAAGGACTGCAATATATCCAAACTTTAAAGTTGTTCATTTTGCGCAGTATTGCGATGCTAAAGCATCAGTTAAATTTTTTTTAGCATAATTCGTTCAAATGGCCTAATGACAAATTTAATATACAATATACAGTAATCGCTGTTTCATAAATATAAAGTCGCCTTTCGTAGCAACGAACACCAATTCGATAACTATTAGTCTACTTTCCATTCTGAGCTTAGGTGTACATGAATGCTCATAGCACTTGCGGTGAAATAACGGTGGCTACATAGTTTAGAGAAATAAATGCCATTAAATGTGCCGACTCAATTGATGTTATAAACTTAAAAAACATTTAACCTCGGAGTTGCGCGGACAATGCCTTATGATTAACCTAACGCTGTTCCTCAATAGTATGTTTTAAAGAATGGACGTGACGCTGAAGATTCTGCTTCAAACAACATCAAATCATACAGGGAAAGCAACCGGCCCGTATGACGTCATCTCAAGGTGAGCTTCGCTCTATGACGTAACACTGAGAATAATCTCACTATTCTTTGGCCTATATAAACCACGAAGTTATTTATCGAAGTTAGTTATTAAGTAACTTATCGAACAATTTAGTTATGGAAAACATAATGGAGATTGTTCAGCAGTATCTAACTGCAAATTTACAGAAAATTGTAAGTAGCTCCATCTACACTGTGTCTAAACGCGTGTGTTGCTGCTTGGTTTAAAAAATACAATTGAAGTAACCTTCCATGGGAATTCTGACGTAGTCTATAGCTTGTAAATATGTACTTTTCATAATTATTAATGCAAAATGCGAATTATCTGTTTTTCTGTATGGAATGGAGTAATGCTTCCAGAGCTGCAACATAGTTTTAAAAACCTTAAAGAAGAGAAACAAATATTGAAAGTCGTTTTTAATTATTTATCCTAAAGCCTCATGAATTTTAGGCAATGATAATCCGGAGATCTCTTACCTCCAGGCCTGGAGATATTTGTTATTTCAGTGTCCAATATACATGACATGTGTGGATTCTTTGGAAACAAATACTGAAAAGTAGAACTGAGGCCTTGAAATTGGCAGAAGGCCAACAGGCACTGTGGCCCTCCAGGGTTTGGGTTGGAGACCCCTGGTCTGAATCCTAGTGTGTGTTTGTGCATGTTGATAATGCTGGACATTATGGCTTAATGATTTTGGGCAGAGTGGGGAAAAGGCAATGGAGGACTCTCTGGCCCAGCTGGAGAAGGTCCTCAAGGAGGTGATGGAGAGGGAGGTGGCGAGGGAGGTGGCCCGGAGGCTGGCTCCATTTGAGGAGCGACTCCAGAAGATGGAAGCGTTCATCCGCATTCAGGTAAATCTTTAGAAATTCCGATGCGTGTAAGGTTTCCCATGAGTCTGTATGCAATAATGGTGTTACATTGTTTTTTTAAAACCCGGAAATGCAAAGGCTAAATCAAACGTGTTTGGAAGCCATTAATTCCATCACAGCTCTCATCCAAAACAAGCTAATTTAACACTTGAAAAACTAAAGACAGTCACGGGAATTGGAAACATGGCTGACACTGGTAATAAGTCTGTGGCCTGAAGGTAAAAAAAAAATACAGCAGTTCTTTGTGCAAAGACACGTTATTAATGAGAGAGGTCAGAGGAGCCAGACTCGGCCAGACAGGTGAAAACCGACAGGAAGGTGACAGTAACACAAATAACCACACATTACAACAGTGGTATGCAGAAGAGCGTCTCTGAACACACAATGTGTCAAACCTCTAAGTGTATAGGCTACAGCAACAGAAGAGTTAATAAGTCAAATAAATAAGTCTAATACCTAAAACCTAATAATAATACCTAATACCTAATAAAATGCTCGCGTAAATTGTTTTGTAAAATTAAATGCCAAATCCCTACAACACAAGTTTACTTGTGATTATAATCGTTAGATAATTATTCATGTATTAACTTACATTTGAGTAATTTAGCAGACGCCCAATGTAGACATAAAGTATCGCTGTACAACAAACTGACCTTGAGTGCAGATTCTTTATCGTATTTTTAGTGTATAATGTGAAATGGGGATGACGATTCTGTCCGTGGTGTTGCTGCTCTGAATGTGGGAGGCTGACACACAGGTGTGACGTTGCAGGCTGATGGCTCACCTGGCCCCGCCCGGCGGCAGAACCTGCTCCACCCGCCCATCGCCTCACGCTGTTCGCCCCAGACCACAGTGAGGACTGCGTTCCCCTCTCTCTCCACACTGAACCCCCCTCAGCCCTGGCTGCGTCTGCCTGGGTTCTCCTTCACCCTGGGGAGCTCCGGGGAGAGGCCTGACCTGTCCCTGGAAGACCTGCAGGGAGAGGAAGCCAGCCCCACCACCCCCGGTCCCAACACCCCCACCAGACCCAACACCCCCAGCCCCAACACCCCCACCAGACCCAACACCCCCGGCCCCAACACCCCCACCAGACCCAACACCCCCACCAGCCCAAACACCCCCAGCCTGCCATCATGCCTGCCGACTCCGAAGACTTCCGAGGCCATGATTGCGCGGCACAGGGCACGTGCCCTCCTCCAAAAGCGGAGCTCCACCCCGCCTGAGACCCCACCCACGAGAGTCCCCAAGCCTCCCAGCTCGACTCCCAGCAGAGCCATTCCGGCCCGGGCCAGGGCCCTCCTGCAGCGCCTATCCAGGTCTGCAGCCACCCCCCCTCCTCCCCAAAGCGCCCCGTCAGTCATCGCAGAGAGCCAGGGGCCCCTGCTGATCCCCACACCTCCCACCGAGCCAAAGAAGAAGAGATCCCGCTTTTCTCTCTTCTCGGCCAAAGCGGCTCCCACTCCCTGCTCCACCAACTCCGGTGAGCCCACCCTACCCTGAACGGCTCATTATATTCATAATTACGCTCACATTTACGTGTGACGATTCAATCGGTCCTATCTTGTTGCTTGTATCAGAAACCATCTCACGGTGTACAGATGGGGAATCTCTCAAAGGAATTTCTCTATCATCTGCAATGCTATCTGCACAAAAAGAAAACATGGAAAAAACCAATGAGCACATGGTGATGACAACTAAACAGACAGATTACATTAATGTCAATAAAATGGCCAATAGGATTTGCATCACCATCTGCTGAAAGGGAAAAATGAGATGAAAAAACAAAATGGCCGACTAGCAAAACAAAATGGCCGACAAGCAGAATACACTTGAAATGTATTAATAGATGACATGTGGCATGTATTCTGTACCGAAGGTGAATGGTTCAGTAGGACTGGTTTATGGTTTGTTTTCACTGGTATGACATCACTCACTGATCATGTGACTCCACAGATGTGCCTGGATTTTTGCCATTTGCAAATCCAGATGTGGCCTTGGACCAGAGCTTGCAGCTCATCAACGGTGAAAACTGGTAGGCAGACGCTAATGTTAACCACGCTGATCCAAAACAAATAATCTTCAATTTTTCAAGATATACAAACATTTTACAATATACTTAAATGGCAGTCAATAACACTTTCAGATATTGCAATATGTATTATTGGTGTGGTTGTAATTTAATTTTGCAACAGGACAAAACACAACTCTCTTGTAGAAATGGAATAGACAGCGATTTATTGCAGATATGTGTGAAAATATAGTTATGATTGGTGTCTGTGGACCTGCAGGGAGAAGAAGATCGAAGGGCTGACCTCCATCCGCCGGCTGGCTCACTGTCACCCTGAGCTACTGACCGCCAACCTCCATAGGGTCTGCTTGGCAGTCACGCAAGAGGTACTCGGGTTTTTCAGTCTGAACCTGTCGAGTGTGTGTTTATTCTGCTTCACACTGGTTTGTGTTTGTGCTTCTGCCATTGTTCTGATGGTGTGTACAGTTGCTCACACACCTGTTTGTTTGTCTCCAGGTGCAGAATCTGCGCTCCATGATATCGCGTGCTGCCATGACAACGCTGGGGGACATGTACCTCTGCCTGCAGAGAGCCATGGACCCCGAGCTGGACTGGACCGCCAGGGTGCTGCTCCAGAAGGCTGGAGAGACCAGCCAATTTATCCAGCAGGATGTGCATGTGGCCTTGGGTCACATGGTGCACAACTGCAGCCCCAAACGCTGCATCAAAGTCCTGCTGAACGGGGGCCTGAGGTGGGCGGGCTTACCCTCAAACACCATCGTGGAGTTTCAGTCAAACTTGGCATGGTGTTTAATGTGTGTAATTTGCCAATCAGACAGAATTTGAGTTGTGGGTGTGTTCACAAGTGGGGTTTTCTCTCACTAGTGACCGGAACGCAGGGATCAGGGCCTGCAACGCCCGTCTGCTGGAGGCCCTGGTGGAGGTCATGGGGGCGACTCGCCTGCTTGGGCTGAAGAGAGAAATGCTGGACAGCTTCCTGTCCGCTGCCAGCCGCCTGCCCCACGACGCCTCACCGGAAGTCAGGTGGGCAGCACATCTTTATGCACCTGGCTGTCTGTCTGTCCATACATTCCCTCCGTAGAGAGGACAACACAGCCCATCCTGATAAATATACCCTCCCCTTTCTCCAGGAGCTCCGGAAGGAAAATCATTGGAATGGTGTCAGCCGACAAAAGGCTGAACAGGAAGCTGATCAAGCTCCTGTGAAGCCATCGCTCACTCACTCACTCACTCACTCACTCACTGACTCACTGAAACACTCACTCACTCACTCACTCACTCACTCACTCACTCACTCACTCACACACTCACTAACTCACTGAAACACTCACTCACTCACTCTTTGACTCACTCACTCACTCACCCACTGACTCACTCAAACACTCACTCACTCACTCACTCAAACACTCACTCAAATACTGACTCACTCACTCACTCACTCACTGAAACACTCACTCACTCACTCACTCACTCACTCACTCACTCACACACTCACTCACTCAAACACTGACTCACTCACTCACTCAAACACTCAAACACTCACTCAAATACTGACTGACTCACTCACTCACTCACTCACTCAAACACTGACTCACTCACTCACTCACTCACTCAAACACTGACTCACTCACTCACTCATTCACTCACTCACTCCCCCACCCAAACACTCACTCACATGAAACTACGCCGTTTGATTCGGACCAAAAATCAGACGTATGAGAGGCCAAGGGCGGCTTCTGGTATTGCAGTAAGCCAATGATACAGCGACTGATGGCAGTGGCGAATGAGAGACTGTACAAGTTCCTGGCTACTGACACTCCTAGGCTGGCAACTCACCTGGCTAGACTAGCAACTCACCTGTCTAGACTAGCAACTCACATGCCTAGACTAGCAACTGACTATCCTGGACTAACAACTCACTCACCTAGACTAACAATTCACTCGCCTAGGCTGGCAACTCACCTGCCTAGACGAGCAATTCACTGTCCTGGTCTAACAACTCACTCACCTAGACCTACAACTCACTCACCTAGACTAACAATTCACTCACCTAGACTAATGACTAGGACGACATGGCTCAGGCAGTAAGAGCAGTCGTCTGGCAGTCGGAGGGTTTGATCCCCCGCCCGGGCTGTGTCAAAGTGTCCCTGAGCAAGACACCTAACCGCCAAATGCTCCTGACGAGCTGGTCGGCGCCTTGCATTGGCAGCCAATCGCCTAGACTAGACTAACAATTCACTCGCCTAGACGGAGCAACTCACCTGTCTAGGCTAACCACCTAGCCTCCTTGGTTTGCATTGCGCTAACACACTGCTCATAATCCCTCGCTCTCTGATGCCTCGATGGTTAACCTTCGTTATCCTCTTCATATTGTTATTAATGTAACTGAATGTAGTAGGCTGGCCCTACTGCTGTTGTTTAAAAGTGTAATACGTGTAAATACCTAGGTAGGAGCCAGTTGCTATTCCAGGCAGGTGAGTTGCCAGCCAAGGCGTTTCAGTAGCCAGGCACTTGCACAGTCTCTCATTTGTGATCGCCGGCACATCAGTCGCTGCATCATTGGCTTAGCGCGATACGTGACTAGCCACCCTCGGCCTCTCATACGTATGGTTTTTGGCACGAATCAAATGCCATACTCAAACACTCACTCGCTCACTCACTCACTCACACACTCGCTCAAACACTCAAAACACTCACACACCCCAAACACTCACACACTCACTCACTAACTCACTCACTCAAACACTGACTTGCTCACTCACTCACTCACTCACTCACACACTCGCTCAAACACTCAAAACACTCACACACCCCAAACACTCACACACTCACTCACTAACTCACTCACTCAAACACTGACTTGCTCACTCACTCACTCACTCACTCACTCACACACTCGCTCAAAGACTCAAAACACTCACACACCCAAAACACTCACTCACTCACTAAAAAACTCACTTGCTCACTCACTCACTCACTCACTCACACTCGCTCAAACACTCACACACCCAAAACACTCACACACTCACTCACTCACTCACTCACACACTCGCTCAAACACTCAAAACACTCACACACCCAAAACACTCACTTGCTCACTCACTCACTCACTCACTCACACACTCGCTCAAACAACACTCAAAACACTCACACACTCACTCACTCCTACACGGGTGTTAGAGCTTTCTGATACAGAGCCCCACTGCTGTGGAACATTCATTACCCTAACCTGCTTATCCTGAACAGCCTATCCCAGCATACCTTGGGGCAAAAGGCAGGAATACACCCTGTTCAGGTCGCCAGTCCATCGCCGGGCACACACACCATTCGCTCACACACTCCTACCCACGGACAATTTAGACTCTATAATCAGCCTAACCTGCATGTCTTTGGACTGTGGGAGGAAACCGGAGTACCCGGAGGAAACCCACGCAAACACGGGGAGAACATGAAAACTCCGCACAAAGAGTCCCCGGCCGACAGGGATTCGAACCCAGGACCTCCTTGCTGTGAGGCGGCAGTGCTACCCACTGCACCATCCATGCCCCACCCACTGCACCATCCGTGCTGCCTGCCTGCTGTGGAACACCCTTCCTGATATATGGTGGTTCTGGAGATGGGGGCTGGATCAGCCTCGTGTTTAAATAAAATCCACATGTGATCGGTGACACTGAGTCGTCCTTAACACTCACACACTCAAACACTTGCTAACACAAACACTCACTCACTCAAACACTCACTCACTAAATCAGTCAAACATTCACTCACTCAATCATTAACTTACATTCAATGCCTAAAAACTGGCTCGCAGGTACATATGTCTTATTTAAGGATCTTTTGTTTTATTAATTTTTTTAGCTCAAATGGGTTTTTAACCTCTCTTCGACAATCCACATATTCTATTCATCACCATGTTTCCACTACACATGAATCTATAACTGTGTGGCACACCTGCCCCATCTGAGGAGTGCCAAACATGGACTGGAGAGGCTCAGGGCACCCCATCAGATCCAAACCCCAAAACCCCCAAACCTGCAGCTCCACAGAGAGATGGACCGATCAGAGGAATGGTGGAGTCCGTGTGTAAGTATGGGAGGATGTTTGCTTCTTCCCCCGCCGCCCTTCGTAATTCACCCATTGGCATGCTTGGGTACATCTACCAGGAAAAGGCTTTGGATTTGTACCCAGATCTTAGCGTTGCTCTGCGCTTGGCATCAAGAGTTTTTTGCCTCTCAAACTTGTAGCCTAAACTTACATCTATTAACCGACTAGTTTTGGGTCAACGTGATGAATAGGCTTTTTTTTTCTTAAAATGTTGATCCTAGGGGGCAAGCGATAGACTAGTCACACGACAGGAGGTGTGTCTCTTTCCCCTGAGCTGGATGTACATAGGGGTCTTCTAATTTGGAGATGTGAAAGCCTTGCTCATCCTTGTTAACACCACTGATAATTCAGAGCAGTATCTGTGGATTCAACCCCCCCCCCCCCCACACTTTACACCCTAAGTGGTGTTCCATTAGTGGCAAAAACTTACATCATTTGACCAAGATGGGCATGTGTGTCCCTCAGTAGATTGACCAACCCTCAGATTTGCAGCCCAGTGGATAAATGTGTTGGTATCTCTACCGGTATGTACTTTAGATATGATGTACGACACTTTATGAAATTGGTTGAGAACAGGATGATGTCACACACATTCTCCTCACAGGAAGTGAGATCACTACGACTTCAGTTTGGGCCCTGGGTCGGCCATGTTGATCAGTGAAGCTCGAAGCAGATGTGATGACCGAGTTTTAGCTCCAGAAATCAGTTGCAGAAACACATGTATGACCATTCAGGCCCTGCGGTGGAATTATGAGGCTTCGCAAAATGAGACAAAAATTATTAAGATCTTATAATATAATGTATATCCAGTATATATACTCACAGAGCACTTTATTAGGAATGTTTTAACTTTATTCTACTTATTCCTGTGATTATCTAATCAGCCAATTGTGGGGCAGCAGTGCAATGCATACAATCATGTAGATACAGGTCAGGAGCTTCAGTTAATGTTCACATCAACCATCAGATTGAGGAAAAAAGTTTATCCAAGTGACACTGACCGTGGAATGATTGTTGGTGGCAGACAGGGTGGTTTGAGTATCTCAGAAACTGCTGATCTCCTGGGACTTTCAAGCACACTAGTCTCTGGAGTTGCGAAGAACAAAAAACTAAAAGAATCCAAAGAGCAGCAGTTCTTCAGACAGAAATGCCTTGTTAATGAGAGGTGTCAGAGGAGAATGGCCAGTGTAGGGACTACAACTTCCACATTCCCACAGGAAAATTCTGCGACGTCCACCACGAATGACGTCTAACTTGGTTCAGCCAATCCCGTAATGGCGGGAGCAATAAACGGTCCCGTATAAGAGCAAGACACGTTCTTGGGATCCCTCTTCTGGCTCTTCTGCTTTTTCTGCCTCTTCTGCTTCTTCTCTTCGACGCACCCCTTTTGGCCAGTCGCTTCAGCTCATCTGCTCCGAGACTCGGACAGAGGCTGAATGCTGCACAGCGCACTACCAGGCCTACGGACACACCCAGTTACCTCGCGGTAACTACGTGGCCTATAGTGAGTGGAAATTGTTGTACGCGGAACGCTACATCAGTTTACCGCAATAAAGCCCAACAACGAAACAGCAACGAACTTTTACACCTGGAAAAGGACCAGCGGATCAGACGACAACGCGCTCGGACACCATTCACAGCACCATCGCCGCTTCTACAAGGACAGCATGTCTTTTGGATCCAGCAATGCGTATGGACTCAGTAAGAAAACAAACATTCAGGCATAGCCAGTGTTTAGTTTAGTCTTAACTGTTTTTGTGAATCTGTGTTTCAATATTTACCATCCAACCATTGTAATGTGTTTGGTTAGCTACATATATATGTACGTGAATTGATTCGCCGTCTTTTGCGCATATATAGAGTAAAACTACGCAAGTAGTCCCTTCTCACAGCTAACTCTAACTCATTACCACACCCAGAACTCTAGCGACACGCGCGCTTGCGCGCGCCACACACACGCACACACACATACCAAACTAAATTTCCTTACTAACTTCCCGTTAGTTTATCTGTTATGTGTTTGTATGTTTGTTTAATAAATATATTTTATTAAACCCCGGTGTCCGTTTTGGAATCGCATAGACATGAGAGCCGAGTTAAAGCAGTCTTTCGAAGAACTTCCAACCTTCAGGTTTTTCAGGTATGTTTAATCATTAGTATTGGTTATTTTAATTATTAATTAAAATACTAAATTTGTGGTTAGATATTCCTGATAATAGTAATTTTATGAGACTGATTACTTTTTGCAGTTATACTGCTACACAACGTTTAACTGGCGCCCCGGTTTCGTAGAGAGTAAAATCCCTGCGAGTCCCGTGCGAGGACCCCTACATATTTGGCGCCCCGCGTGAGGAAGACTAGCTTTGGCTCAAATTTCATGTCTTGTGACTTCATAACGAATTCCCCTTCCTAATTTGGAGCTCTGCATGAGAAAGACGAGCTTTGGCTCATGTCACGTGACTCCAGAACGAATTCTCGGCATGCTTTCTCAGCTAAATTGCCACCTGTGCAATTTTTTGAAAATACCGCTAGATGTCACCCTTGTACCATTTTTGAAAGCCTGCATGAGCCGCTTTCTCAATATACTGCCCCCTCGTGTAACATTGTGGCATTACATTCGTAATCTTACACGGTAGTTTGTTGATTGGCATTTACCTTCCGGTATAATACGTATTATCAATAATAGTATTATTAGCCGCACTGTATTATTAATTATAATTACTTTGTCAAAGTAATTTTAATAATTAATTGAATTTTACATTTAAATCCAAATTTAATTGTAATTTCAACCAATCACATTCTGGTATTTAGGATTAATGTGATCAGCATCACAGTTCCTATTTTACGGTCTGAATATCCGCCATATGTTCGGTCATTTTGCTGTTGTTGCATTGCAGTACCGCTAGTGCAACTCGAGTCCCTGTGTGATGCTATAGCTACCTTGTACTATAGTTATAGAGAATATTCAAAGAGCGTTTTAAATTCTTTATCCTTCATCACAACTTGTATGTTGGATTGTGATATTGGGAAACAATTCATTGCCAACTGTTAGGAGCTCAAGGCCCTTGTCAAATTGTTAACTTCAAGAGTACCCTCTTAAGTTACTGATTTTAGCTTTTAGCTTTATTTGGCTTGAGATATGGAACCCATATCTATTGATGAGTACCTTTCCTTGTTAGCCCAAGGTTTAGCACCTGGCTACATAGCTTTCCTGAATCAGATGAACCTCACTGATTGTAGGAAAGAAATGTTCTCATTAATCAACGAGAAAGGTCACTCCCCCAACCATTCAAAAGACCCAATTCTAAGTTGTCTGGTCTTGAATTTTGCCAGACAGATTAGTCTTGCTCTTCAGAGCAACAAAAACTTAGACTCAGAGATGGCATACCTCAAAGGACAACACACCAGTGTTTTACTTGAGCTTCAAACTGTTGGCAAGAAAGCAGTACAATACTTGCGTGATCTGCATTCAGCCGAATCAGATCTTTGTTCCTACAGAGAGGAATTATTTCAGTTGAAGAGTGGATGCCACAAGCTACCACATCCACTCTCTTCTGTAAGCCTGCTTTCTCAGGCTTGCCCAACTCCAACTTCTCCTGCTTCCTCCTTACACCACAAGGCAGGGGAAGGGGGGTCACAAATTGATTCGGGTTTGTCAGATCCCGGTTCCACAGCTTGCTCTGATGGAGACTCGTCAGTCTCCTCAGATTGCAGTGCTGTTGACCACCCATGCAATGGTTTGCCCACCTCTTCCCTGGAGAGGGAAAGGGGGGACTCCGTCCCAACGGTGGTCCATCTCCGCAAGGGAGAAACAGTCAGGCAAGTACAGGACTGCACCTTCCATGCCCACCCCTCTCATGAGGAGGTCAGGGAACCCTCCCGTGGACACGGTAGAGGAGATCTAACGTTATTAATTGGGCACACAAAAAGCAACGCTAATCCCGCTAGCTTTCCCTTTATAACTGAGAGGATAGGTGACAGCTCTGTACAGTACACTGACAGCGACAATTCATCTTCTGCCAACCATTGTGAGAATGACAGTTTTGTAGCTCCACCCCCTAAACCAAACCGAGGACGTCGAGCTCCGCATGAAACGCATTCACATTCAAATGTGATTTCAGTCTCTCCTTCTCCAAACAGGCAAACTAGTGCAACTTCACATGGTCTTCGCTTTGAGGAGCTAGAGGCCATGGCGAAGTATGTCCACACATTTGACCCCAAGGACTCCGAATTTAACATTCAGAGTTACTTGAGAGAAGTTGACTACTGTCTCTCGGATCTGCCCAGGGCAACCGATCGAGAAAAGGTACGACTTGTATGGAAAACCTCTACCAGAGAGATCCATACATTTATGGAACAACTTCCACCACAGGTTCGTTCCAGCTATCCCAAGGTTTGTGAAGCGTTGGTAGCTGAGTACCTGCCACGGTTTGATCAGGCCACAGCCATGATCAAATCTGTGGAGGTTAAACATAGCCGTACAGAACGACCAAAAGACTTTTACCAACGTCTTAAACATGCTTTTTTCCAGGGCAGAAACGGACCAGGCTTAGATGAAGATCAAGCCTTCAAATCCCTTTTTGTGCACAACCTGCACCCCTGTGTCCGAACTCATGTTTCACTGTTTTCAAGGGGCCAGCACTCAGCCCTTGAATTAAGAAATGAAGCCCAAATGGTCTGGGACACTTTAAGGATTGTGCCCAGGAACGAGGTATTGGAAACAGCTGAGCACGTTGTTCCAACCAAGCCCGCCGGCACTTCCCAAGTTGCCCCATTAAAATCTAATGGCTCAAAACAACGGCATGTGAGTAAGTTCCCGGTTAAGAGCCACCGTGGTCGCTTCTCACACTCTGATTCCAGCCGGAATTGGAGAGAAGACCGACCCGGTAGGCCCAAGCCTCAGAGTCACCAGCATGACTCTGATAGGGAAGATACCTTGTCTGAAGAGAGCTTCTTCAGTTCCTCTGAGGACAACTAAAGCCTCTAACCTTTGTTCAGTAGTGTGTATGCCTTGAGTAACCACTCCAAAGAGCTATCTGGTCTTGTTCAACCTCCATCAAAGGACGTTGAATAAGACTGATCTATAGCCGTGGTCTCCTCACAGGCAGACTCCCAGCTGAAGCTTTGACCACTTTCTTTTGCACACCTTTCCTACCCAAGGGGGGTGGCAAAATAAACTGGTAGTTTATAGCAGCCACTTAGATTTGCATGTAGCAGCAGCAAACGCAGATCGTAAGTAGGTACTGTAGAGTTAAATCCGACACCTGTTATAACTCGTAAACGTTCATTGCTTCTTTCTACACCTACTGAACCATCGTAAAGTATTGCATGTAGAAACTACAGTGTAATCTTTACAAGTATATTGCCACACCCCAGTGTGCCTTACTCCACCTCTTCCCCAAGCAAGACAAGACCACTTGTGAGCTTACCACATCATTTAGAAATGAGACCACCTCTCCATTTCCTTCCTGATGACACAGCCATAAGGTTAAGCTTGGATACAGAAAGCTGCCCTAATTTGAAAATGCCCCCACATATTTCAGATGACAACCCTCATCAGCAACCTGACTGTAGGGACTAGAACAATTGGTCAGTCTGAACAAGACTTCCAAAAAGGCTACAGCCTCTCCATCCTAGACCCCTACATCATCTGAACATTTTCATGGCTGGGTCATTCCTGTTGGTGCTCCACCTTCTGGACACCATCCAATAACTAACAAAACACCTGAACTAACAAAACGACTAACCCTTTCACCAAGGTTTCTCATGTTTTGTGACAATGTATTCACTGTTCGACCTTAGTGTTTCACATTGTTTGTATCATGTGTTTTAGACCAGTTTAGTTAATTGTTGATAAATGCCTGGATGTTTGTCAGTCAATTGTGAACTGTGTTACTGACCCAATGTACTTGACCTGTGGACTGTGAACTGACTTTTGTGCTCTCGAGGAACACTGGCTTCAGCCGCATCCTGAGACCACAGGGGGGATGTAGGGACTACAACTTCCACATTCCCACAGGAAAATTCTGCGACGTCCACCACGAATGACGTCTAACTTGGTTCAGCCAATCCCGTAATGGCGGGAGCAATAAACGGTCCCGTATAAGAGCAAGACACGTTCTTGGGATCCCTCTTCTGGCTCTTCTGCTTTTTCTGCCTCTTCTGCTTCTTCTCTTCGACGCACCCCTTTTGGCCAGTCGCTTCAGCTCATCTGCTCCGAGACTCGGACAGAGGCTGAATGCTGCACAGCGCACTACCAGGCCTACGGACACACCCAGTTACCTCGCGGTAACTACGTGGCCTATAGTGAGTGGAAATTGTTGTACGCGGAACGCTACATCAGTTTACCGCAATAAAGCCCAACAACGAAACAGCAACGAACTTTTACACCTGGAAAAGGACCAGCGGATCAGACGACAACGCGCTCGGACACCATTCACAGCACCATCGCCGCTTCTACAAGGACAGCATGTCTTTTGGATCCAGCAATGCGTATGGACTCAGTAAGAAAACAAACATTCAGGCATAGCCAGTGTTTAGTTTAGTCTTAACTGTTTTTGTGAATCTGTGTTTCAATATTTACCATCCAACCATTGTAATGTGTTTGGTTAGCTACATATATATGTACGTGAATTGATTCGCCGTCTTTTGCGCATATATAGAGTAAAACTACGCAAGTAGTCCCTTCTCACAGCTAACTCTAACTCATTACCACACCCAGAACTCTAGCGACACGCGCGCTTGCGCGCGCCACACACACGCACACACACATACCAAACTAAATTTCCTTACTAACTTCCCGTTAGTTTATCTGTTATGTGTTTGTATGTTTGTTTAATAAATATATTTTATTAAACCCCGGTGTCCGTTTTGGAATCGCATAGACATGAGAGCCGAGTTAAAGCAGTCTTTCGAAGAACTTCCAACCTTCAGGTTTTTCAGGTATGTTTAATCATTAGTATTGGTTATTTTAATTATTAATTAAAATACTAAATTTGTGGTTAGATATTCCTGATAATAGTAATTTTATGAGACTGATTACTTTTTGCAGTTATACTGCTACACAACGTTTAACTGGCGCCCCGGTTTCGTAGAGAGTAAAATCCCTGCGAGTCCCGTGCGAGGACCCCTACACCAGACTGGTCAAAGCTGAGAGGAAGGTGACAGTAATGCAAATCACCACGGATTAGAACTGTATGGTATGCAGAAGAGCATGTCTGAACACGCAAAACATCATAACTCTACAGCAGTCTGAACACACTCACCGACACACACCTCACACACTCACCTACATGTACACCTCACACACACACCAAATAGGCTACAAGTCAGTCACAGATTCCCAAGCAATTCAGTTTTATTGATCCAGTACAGACCACAACTTTGATCCAGCATAACTGTGTTATTATTCCAATAAAAAAGGTCAGCTGCATTTACATGACATCTCACTACCCTTTGTGCTAATTTACTGCAAATATAGATTCCACTATTGGTATGAATAGAAAAGCACACTTCTACTTCTACACTTTCTACATGAATCTTTAATAAAAGCATTTCGAACCAATTTTCTTCAGCGAGGCATTTTGATATATATGTTATTACATGCGACGATAGTCCTTTTCCATCAGCTTTTTATTTTATCTTCTTCAATAACAAGGAGACCTGAGTTTATGTCTTATACAGCAATGCATGATGGGAAATATGGGAGGGGCTATATGTAACGGCTTTCCCTTTTAAGCGGCATTCCCAGTCATGCTTATATGTCCGCTAATAACTTTTTCATCAAAAAGTAAACGTATACATGCTTAATGTCTATTTAGTTGCGAGTGTTGTGAATTCTTCATGTTCAGACACTTTTATTCTGAAATTAACGATTTATTCGGACGGTTTGTTTCCATTTATTCTCGTGCCGTATATTGGCTTCTGTTTTATGCTGTCACTACCAGTGCAACAGTTAGTCACTGACGATGTAAGTTTAATTATCAGTGTTAGAAAATTCATGTAAGATAACAACGAGATTCTTTCTCCGTGTTTCATGACTTTATATTGTTAAGTCGATGTTAATCATATTAATTTACCGCTTGTTTACCGCCAATGTCTCCGTTCTGTAATTCTCATGTTCGGAAACTAGCTTCGCGAGGTACTAGCTAACTGGCTAGTTTAGCTAGCTTGCCCTGTATCACTACAAGCACACAGTTAACGTGATTTCAGTGTTATGTCGATAGTGTTTACTGCAATAGTTAAAGTTAGTATTCATCCAGAGATATGCAGATCAATAGTCCTTAAATGCTTTTAGTAAATGTTGTTTATCAGTAACAATTCAAATATTAATGTATTTGTTTATTTTTGTTTCAGAAACTACACACATATATATATCTACATATAACAGTATGCACCATTACGTTGTACCATTTATACTACTGGCTCTGCTGACATTCTGCAAGTAAACAGTTTCAAACCAAACTGATGACTCCATGCTCTCTGACCAGAGCCCTGTAGTGGTCAATTATCCCACAACCAGTTTCAGGGGTCCAATCCCCAATATCATTTCAAAAATCTATGTTAAGAGGGTGAAAAATTAGATGGAAAAACAAAATGGCCGACTAGCAAAACAAAATGGCCGACAAGCAGAATACACTTGAAATGTATTAATAGATGATATGTGGCATGTATTCTGTACCGAAGGTGAATGGTTCAGTAGGACTGGTTTATGCTGTCTTGTTTTCACTGGTATGACATCATTCACTCCACAGATGTGCCAGGATTTTTGTCATTTGCAAATCCAGATGTGGCCTTGGACCAGAGCTTGCAGCTCATCAACTGTGAAAACTGGTAGGCAGATGCTAATGTAAAAATGAACTCAGTCTTCCATTTTTCAAGATTTACAAACATTTTACAATATACTTAAATAGCAGTCAATAACACTTTCAGATATTGCAATAAGTATTATTGCTGTGGTTGTAATTTAATTTTGCAACAGGACAAAACACAACTCTCTTGTAGAAATGGAATAGACAGCGATTTATTGCAGATATGTGTGAAAATATAGTTATGATTGGTGTCTGTGGACCTGCAGGGAGAAGAAGATCGAAGGGCTGACCTCCATCCGCCGGCTGGCTCACTGTCACCCTGAGCTACTGACCGCCAACCTCCATAGGGTCTGCTTGGCAGTCACGCAAGAGGTACTCGGTGTGTTTATTCTGCTTTACACTGGTTTGTGTTTGTGCTTCTGCCATTGTTCTGATGGTGTGTACAGTTGCTCACACACCTGTTTGTTTGTCTCCAGGTGTAGAATCTGCGCTCCATGGTATCGCGTGCTGCCATGACAACGCTGGGGGACATGTACCTCTGTCTGCAGAGAGCCATGAACCCCGAGCTGGACTGGACCGCCAGGGTGCTGCTCCAGAAGGCTGGAGAGACCAGCCAATTCATCCAGCAGGATGTGCATGTGGCCTTGGGTCACATGGTGCACAACTGCAGCCCCAAACGCTGCATCAAAGTCCTGCTGAACAGGGGCCTGAGGTGGGCGGGCTTACCCTCAAACACCATCGTGGAGTTTCAGTCAAACTTGGCATGGTGTTTAATGTGCGTAATTTGCCAATCAGACAGAATTTGAGTTGTGGGTGTGTTCACAAGTGGGTTTTTCTCTCGCTAGTGACCGGAACGCAGGGATCAGGGCCTGCAACGCTCGTCTGCTGGAGGCCCTGGTGGAGGTCATGGGGGCGACTCGCCTGCTTGGGCTGAAGAGAGAAATGCTGGACAGCTTCCTGTCCGCTGCCAACCGCCTGCCCCACGACCCCTCACCGGAAGTCAGGTGGGCAGCACATCTTTACGCACCTGGCTGTCTGTCTGTCCACACAATCGCTCCGTAGAGAGGACAGCACAGCCCATCCTAATAAATATGCCCTCCCCTTTCTCCAGGAGCTGCGGAAGGAAGATCATCGGAGTGGTGTCAGCCGACAAAAGACTGAACAGGAAGCTGATCAAGCTCCTGTGACGCTGGACGTTCCAAATTTTGGGAGTTTTCGTGGTGACGAGGGTGGAAGTGCGAGATGACCATGGAGGCGGTCCATTTCACCTTGGCTCCGCCCTGCGGCATTTTGGACCTGACGGGCACCGTCTGCGCCACCAAGCACTTCTGCTAATGCACCTGCAGGGGGCGCAAACACACACAGACCGAGCATAAATGATAAATGGTTGGAATTTATATAGCGCCTTTATCCAAAGCGCTGTACAATTGATGCTTCTCATTCACACACACATTCACACACCAACGGCGATTGGCTGCCATGAAAGGCGCCAACCAGCTCGTCAGGAGCATTTGGGAGTTAGGTTTTCTCGCTCAGGGACACTTCGACACAGCCCGGGCAGGGGATCGAACCGGCAACCCTCCGACTGCCAGACGACTGCTCTTACTGCCGGAGCCATGTCGCCCTTACACAATGTATGGACCATGTGCCGGTTACATCACCCACTGATGTCCCACGTGGGCTCGTGAAAAGTGTTTTTTTAAGCCAGAGTTTAGTTTTACAGGCGACGACATGTTGTACAAATGGAGCCAGAGATGGCGCAGTCGGGAAGCGGATGTGGCTCCTGCACTAAGCGTGTGAGAGAGAGTGACGTGATCTGTCCCTGATTTGTCCACATCGTATTGCGCTATTGTCCTAATAACACAATAACTTCAACGTCAACAGGGGACACATTAGCTGAACAAATAAAAACGTTTTGCTCCTAAATGTTCTTGTGGGATTGACTTTGTATTTTGACCAGGATTGACAAAACGTATCCCCTCTGGGATCACGTTTCCGGTTTCCGGTTACGTTCCCCTCATGTGGAAGTTAGCGTCATGAGTTAGCGTCAAGTCGACAGCGTGGTTGCCAAGCTTTATGCTATGATGCGATCTATAAGATACATTCCCCTGATGCGTATGGTAGCGCCAACTGGCTAGCCTGTCTTTTTGTGAACGCCATACGCTTAGTCATTACTCTGTCAATAAGCATTTATTTAGTCCGGTGTATCTAAGTTAGCGAAACATATGAATTGCCAATTCCCCAACAGTTTAAGATAGCAATGAGATAGCTAGTGCTTATCTCCAGAGATGCTCACAAGTCTTTGGTCACGAGTCCAAGTCAAGCCTCAAGTCTCTTATGGTTGTAATGAGCGTTCTATCATCTGCTGCATGCCAACACTGCATAGCTATATCTAAGGAATTCAAAACATGTACTGTATTACTCCTTCATCTATTAGCATACAGTATCAGCATTGATTAGTTGTTTGGTATAACGAGCGTGCGTCTACGTTTAAGTTGCAAATAACCGTGTTGTATCCTTCTAACGTAATTTACATAGCAACTGAACTGTCTGATCACGCCGAATCACTGATAGCGCCAAGAGAAATTAATGACGATTCAGAAAATGTATAACTTTTAAAGTTTTAAAACAATCCTATGGTGGGACTTTTGCCATTTATGGACGGTGCGACAGAAACTTTCGGTGCCGTTGAACTTAATCGAATGCTTTTATTTATATCGTTCGAATGACCAAGTGCCATTAAAAAGCAAATTGTCTGGCTTTGTGCTATTCGCGTATGCTAGCAACATCATGCTAACATCGTACAGGGACCAGTAAAGGCTTACGACACGCGAGCACAAGTTTGATCACCTCTACTGTGAAGTAAAAAAGTGGACAAATTACGTTTTCTGTGAGAAATGTATTGGCGAACTCACATGCACACACAGCGGTCTACATTCTAAAGCTCCACTTTGCCCTCCCTATCAAAAGGAAAGTTATTTCAAAATGTCCGGCAAGCCATCTAACTGCCAAGCATGCTGTTAGAGCTAAATTTATTAAGGGGAACTATTTATTAAAGGGGAACTATACTAATTGAATCTGTGCGACCTCGAAATATATCAGACTGTCGAGTAGGAAAAACCTTTCGAAACCGAGCGTTCAGAGCTGGAGCTTTTTTTTTCTCACAGCCATACCGTGTACCAAATTTTTTGAAATGCACAATTATACCGCACATATTACATATAATCGCTTAGAGAACCCCAAGACATCAATGAGCACAAAAAAGACGTTAATTGTTGCTTAGTAACGTTAGCCTCTTAGCAGTTTAGCACGCTCAACATTCCACCAATGTTAAGTCAATTTAGGTCGTTTTTTTCAAGCTTTATAGTTTAAAATGTATAAATCTAGAAAAAGCAACCTGACCAGTATAGCTTACGGTGGCCACATGTCTAGCTTAAAAACTATAGGAGATACGTCTGGAAGAACCAGGAATAATACTAAGTAAAGATTATATAGAAAGAACAATTTGCGTCTTTGGCAAGCAAACAATTATAGTACTAAGATCTGGATGATATAACGTTAACTACCATTTTCTATGTGTAGCAACTAGCAAAATCTATCTGGAACCACCGGGCTCTGAGAGAAGAATTGGTTCTTCTAATAATGTTGCAGGCTATATCAATATTTATTTCTGAATATAGAGGGTGGCTAAAAATGGATATGGACTAACGAACGCTAATCTAATCACGGTAACCTCCCAGCTACTCTACTATCTTACGTTAGCGTGCTACTAGCTTTCTAGCTAGCTAATGAGGTTAACTTGATTAGATTGGCGTTCGTTAGTCCATTTCTACGATAGCTGATGCTGAGCTAAACATGTTTGCTAACCGTCAGGCGCTAACGTTAACTTCATTAGCAAGTGACTGACCTATCTGGGTGCGTTCTCAGGCGCCTGATAAACTTGGATTTGGTCGACCCAGCATCCTTTATGTAGATCCCGCAGACTTTGCATTTAGCGATCCTTTTCTTTGGGCTTTGTGTCAAATTAGTATAGCCAAAGGCTATAACAAATGGCACAGCAGGAGCAGGTGTGCTAGCCATGGTGTCTTACAGTCATCTGTGGCCGTGGCGGCGCGCGCCACATGCGTACGGTTAGTGTGATGGCGGGAATGACATTCAGCTCGCCAGACATTTCCTTAATGCGCCAAAAAATTAAAGGAAAAAATAATAATAATTGTTCACGAGTCGCAAACCTCGAGTCCGAGTCAAGTCTCAAATCTTTTGAGGACGAGACTCGAGTCAAGTCTCAAGTCACAGTGTGTGCGACTTAAGTGCGACTCGAGTCCTCATCTCCCGGTGGGCTAATATCAGTACCGCTCGCTAGAAACGGACAGCAAACCATTCGGGAATAAATATTTGTAGAGAAGTAGATAAGTGTAGCGGGGTCTAATCTGCGTTGTGTCTGTTTTGGATAATGACGAGATCGACGCGCTGAATCCCCTTCAAAGGCACTTTATTTCTCCACCTGTGATAATAGATACCACACCAGCCCTTAGCAGCGCCTCCTCGTACCGTTAATTTTTGCAAAAGGGCCCCAGCGTGCGTGAGGGCGGTGACAATATAAACAGACCGACACACTCACACCGAGTGTGGCGCCAAATAATAATAACATGTAGCTAGCTAACGGCTACCGCAGCAAACATCGTATAAGTACAAAAGTAGTGCGAAAGGTACAGTATTGGTTTTACGAAAATACAAAAGACATACCAAAAATAAAATACAGTGCACAAATCATACCTGTGATAATAGAGAACTCATCAACGGTGCATACACGGGATACCACACCAGTCCTTAGCAGCGCCTATTGAGCATGAATGTTGCAGTTTTAGCACCGTCCAGACTCATACTATCAATGTTGCGTAGCCGCTGTGATGGCGATCTTTACCAATATTAAAACCATTTGTGCACGATGGTAAAAATAAACTAAAAGGAAGATCACGACTATATGTCCCGAACAAGTGACATAAACTTCTCATAACAAAATATTTAATTGAAAATACAGTCTTTATACGATTAACAATAAAATATTATAAGGGCAAAGAAAAACGTACATCCTCGTATCGTTAACTTTAGCAAAGGAACGATCAGTGATTGACGTCAGAACGTTAACCCTTCGTGGGCGTAACTAACAGGGTAGATCCTATCAAGCACCAAATATTCACTTAACAACAACAGTACCTGGAATTCCAGATCAAATAATAATATACAGTACTCTTACATTTATAAAAGCAATAAAAACATTCATTTTAACAACACCATCCGAAAGTGTTGATACACTCGGCCAAATACCTCTGCGAGTGCTATATTTCACAGTAAAAGTGCTTGTTCATAAAAAGTGTAACATCATCACTCTATTACAGAAGCACGACATAGGTAGATATATTTAAGTTAGCTCCCGAGCTAGCAGGGGATAAGTTAGAATTTGTTGCAACACTACCATGATGCAGAGCCTCCGGATAGAAGCGGAGAACAGAGGCCTTCAGAACAGAAGAAGAAGAAGAAAATGGAGCACGTGACTCACGTCACGACGTCACAGACGTCTCAGAAAACGGCCAGGTTCACGGCCGCCATTTTGGGTTGGCTTTGTGTCTGTTTCTATTGGCTATATGCGTCCCATACCTTCCTGTGTTCTAAAAACCACAATGTTAGCACTCAGAGCAGTGTCTTAAAAATATAATCATGGCAAGTGAAAATCAACAACCGATATCTTGATTTATTATTTTCATATATGTCCGACAATAACTTTTTCATGAAAAAGTTAACGTATGCATGCTTAATGCCTATTTAGTTCCGAGCCAATTTTCAGTTACATTCAAAGGTTATAATATCATTTTAAAGATCTACGTTAAGAGGGTGACGGAGCAACACATCAGAATAAGCTACATGACAAAAACAAGCTATTCAGCCCATCGAGGCGAATCATTAGATGAGTTATGCTAAATGAGTTTTGCAACACTGGCCGCAATCACAAAATATCTCGAAACTTTAAATAACTACCCATGTGGATCCTGGTAAACGTTTCATCAATAAACAATAGCCTAAACATTTCATTCCGTAGTTGGGCTAAACTAGTGCCATCTGATGAGTCCGAATAAAGGAATTAAGTAGGTTTGTCCCATGATCCAGTGAAATCAAATGAAATAACCGTGCTGAGGAAATGGAGACAGGGAAAGGCCGTACGATGGGTGCACGTTACAGGTCACAGGTTACAGCCAGGGGTTTACCTCCACCTAGTGGACACTTTAGGAAAGATTCATTTTTTATCGGCCTGACAGTATGTTACCTACCGTGTGCCAAACCTCTTAGAACTGCAATAACGGATTATATATGTTGGGCTAAATGTTTATAAAAACGCCAAAGGACTGCAATAGATCCAAAGTTTCAAGTTGTTCATTTTGCGTAGTTTTGCGTGCGAAATTATCAGCTAAAAAACTTTTGCATAATTCGTTCAAATAGCCTAATGAGAAATTAAACATCCAAGTTGCCTTACGTAAGTGCGCACACCAATGCAGATAACCATCAGTCTACTTTCCATTGTAACGTAAGCTTATGTGTACATGAACGCTCATAGCACGTTGGGGTGAAACAACGGTGGCACATAGATGGGACGTTTTTGATAAATCAATGCCTTTAAATGTGCTGACTCAATAAATGTAATAAACTTGAAACACTAAACCTCCAATTTATTTTGAGGGCGCACTTAGGATTATCCAAACGCTGTTGGTCAATACAATGTTTTTAAGAATGGAAGTGACGCAGAAGGTTCTTCTTCAAACAACATCAAACCATACAGGGAAAGATGCAACCGGCCCGTATGACGTCATCTCAAGGTGAGCTTCGCTCTATGACGTAACACTGCGAATAATCTCACTATTCTTTGGCCTATATAAACCACGAAGTTATTTATCGAAGTTAGTTATTAAGTAACTTATCGAACAATTTAGTTATGGAAAACATAATGGAGATTGTTCAGCAGTATCTAACTGCAAATTTACAGAAAACTGTAAGTAGCTCCATCTACACTCTGTGTCTAAACGCGCGTGTTGCTGCTTGGTTTAAAAAATACAATTGAAGTAACCTTCCATGGGAATTCTGACGTAGTCTATAGCTTGTAAATATGTACTTTTCATCATTATTAATGCAAAATGCGAATGATCTGTTATTCTGTATGGAATGGAGTAATGCTTCCAGAGCTGCAACATAGTTTAAAAAACCTTAAAGAAGAGAAACAAATATTGAAAGTCGTTTTTAATTATTTATCCTAAAGCCTCATGAATTTTAGGCAATGATAATCCGGAGATCTCTTACCTCCAGGCCTGGAGATATTTGTTATTTCAGTGTCCAACATAAATTACATGTGTGGATTCTTTGGAAACAAATTCTGAAAAGTATAACTGAGGACTTGAAATCGCCAGAAGGCCAACAGGCACTGTGGCCCTCCAGGGTTTGGGTTGGAGACCCCTGGTCTAAATCCTAGTGTGTGTTTGTGCATGTTGATAATGCTGGACATTATGGCTTAATGATTTTGGGCAGAGAGGGGAACAGGCAATGAAGGACTCTCTGGCCCAGCTGGAGAAGGCCCTCAAGGAGGTGATGGAGAGGGAGGTGGCGAGGGAGGTGGCCCGGAGACTGGCTCCATTTGAGGAGCGACTCCAGAAGATGGAAGCGTTCATCCGCATTCAGGTAAATCTTTAGAAACTCTAAAGCGTGTAATTTGCATGACATATTCTTAAATGTACTTTAGTCAGGTTTCCCATGAGTCTGTATGCAATAATGATGTTACAACCCGGAAATCCAAAGGATAAATCAAACTTGTATGGAAGCCATTATTAATTCCATCACAGCTCTCATCCAAAACAAGCTAATTTAACACTTGAAAAACTAAAGACAGTCACGGGAAATGGAAACATGGCTGACACTGGTAATAAGTCTGTGGCCTGAAGGTAAAAAAAAAAGACAGCAGTTCTTCGTGCAAAGACACGTTATTAATGAGAGAGGTCAGAGGAGCCAGACTCGGCCAGACAGGTGAAAACCGACAGGAAGGTGACAGGAACGCAAATAACCATGCATTACAACAGTGGTATGCAGAAGAGCGTCTCTGAACACACAATGAGTCAAACCTCTAAGTGGATAGGCTACAGCAACAGAAGAGTTAATAAGTCAAATAAATGAGTCTAATACCTAAAACCTAACAATAATACCTAATACCTAATAAAATGCTCACTTAGTGTAAATTGTTTTGTAAAATTAAATGCCAAATCCCTACAACACAAGTTTACTTGTGATTATAATCGTTATATAATTATTCATGTATTAACTTACATTTGAGTAATTTAGCAGACGCCCAATGTAGACATATAAAAATACATAAAGTATCACTGTACAACAAACTGGCCTTGAGTGCAGATTCTTTATCGTATTTTTAGTGTATAATGTGAAATGGGGATGACGATTCTGTCCGTGGTGTTGCTGCTCTGAATGTGGGAGGCTGACACACAGGTGTGACGTTGCAGGCTGATGGCTCACCTGGCCCCGCCCGGCTGCAGAACCTGCTCCACCCGCCCATCGCCTCACGCGGCTCGCCCCAGACCACAGTGAGGACTGCGTTCCCCTCTCTCTCCACACTGAACCCCCCTCAGCCCTGGCTGCGTCTGCCTGGGTTCTCCTTCACCCTGGGGAGCTCCGGGGAGAGGCCTGACCTGTCCCTGGAAGACCTGCAGGGAGAGGAAGCCAGCCCCAACACCCCCACCAGCCCCAACACCCCCACCAGACCCAACACCCCCGGCCCCAACACCCCCACCGGCACCAACGCCTCAGCCAGCCCCAACACCCCCACCAGCCCCAACACCCCCAGCCTGCCATCACGGCTGCCGACTCCGGAGACTTCCGAGGCCATGATTGCGCGGCACAGGGCACGTGCCCTCCTCCAAAAGCGGAGCTCCACCCCGCCTGAGACCCCACCCATGAGAGTCCCCAAGCCTCCCAGCTCGACTCCCAGCAGAGTCATTCCGGCCCGGGCCAGGGCCCTCCTGCAGCGCCTATCCAGGTCTGCAGCCACCCCCCCTCCTCCCCAAAGCGCCCCATCAGTCATCGCAGAGAGCCAGGGGCCCCTGCTGATCCCCGCACCTCCCACCGAGCCAAAGAAGAAGAAATCCCGCTTTTCTCTCTTCTCGGCCAAAGCGGCTCCCACTCCCTGCTCCACCAACTCCAGTGAGCCCACCCCACCCTGAACGGCTCATTATATTCATAATTACGCTCACATTTACGTGTGACGATTCAATCGGTCCTATCATGTTACTTGTATAAGAAACCATCTCACGGTGTACAGATGGGGAATCTCTCAAAGGAATTTCTCTATCATCTGCAATGCTATCTGCACAAAAAGAAAACATGGAAAAAAACAATGAGCACATGGTGATGATAACTAAACAGACAGATTACATTAAAGTCAATAAAATGGCCAATAGGATTTGCATCACCATCTGCTGAAAGGGAAAAATTAGATGACAAAAACAAAATGGCCGACTAGCAAAACAAAATGGCCGACAAGCAGAATACACTTCAAATGTATTAATAGATGACATGTGGCATGTATTCTGTACCGAAGGTGAATGGTTCAGTAGGACTGGTTTATGGTTTGTTTTCACTGGTATGACATCACTCACTGATCATGTGACTCCACAGATGTGCCCAGATTTTTGCCATTTGCAAATCCAGATGTGGCCTTGGACCAGAGCTTGCAGCTCATCAAGGGTGAAAACTGGTAGGCAGACGCTAATGTTAACCACGCTGATCCAAAACAAATAATCTTCAATTTTTCAAGTTATACAAACATTTTACAATATACTTAAATGGCAGTCAATAACACTTTCAGATATTGCAATATGTACTATTGGTGATGTTGAAATTTAATTTTGCAACAGGACAAAACACAACTCTCTTGTAGAAATGGAATAGACAGCGATTTATTGCACATATGTGTGAAAATATAGTTATGATTGGTGTCTGTGGACCTGCAGGGAGAAGAAGATCGAAGGGCTGACCTCCATCCGCCGGCTGGCTCACTGTCACCCTGAGCTACTGACCGCCAACCTCCATAGGGTCTGCTTGGCAGTCACGCAAGAGGTACTCGGGTTTTCCTGTCTGAACCTGTCGAGTGTGTGTGTTTATTCTGCTTCACACTGGTTTGTGTTTGTGCTTCTGCCATTGTTCTGATGGTGTGTAGTGGCTCACACACCTGTTTGTTTGTCTCCAGGTGCAGAATCTGCGCTCCATGATATCGCGTGCTGCCATGACAACGCTGGGGGACATGTACCTCTGCCTGCAGAGAGCCATGGACCCCGAGCTGGACTGGACCGCCAGGGTGCTGCTCCAGAAGGCTGGAGAGACCAGCCAATTTATCCAGCAGGATGTGCATGTGGCCTTGGGTCACATGGTGCACAACTGCAGCCCCAAACGCTGCATCAAAGTCCTGCTGAACGGGGGCCTGAGGTGGGCGGGCTTACCCTCAAACACCATCGTGGAGTTTCAGTCAAACTTGGCATGGTGTTTAATGTGTGTAATTTGCCAATCAGACAGAATTTGAGTTGTGGGTGTGTTCACAAGTGGGTTTTTCTCTCGCTAGTGACCGGAACGCAGGGATCAGGGCCTGCAACGCCCGTCTGCTGGAGGCCCTGGTGGAGGTCATGGGGGCGACTCGCCTGCTTGGGCTGAAGAGAGAAATGCTGGACAGCTTCCTGTCCGCTGCCAGCCGCCTGCCCCACGACGCCTCACCGGAAGTCAGGTGGGCAGCACATCTTTACGCACCTGGCTGTCTGTCTGTCCATACATTCCCTCCGTAGAGAGGACAACACAGCCCATCCTGATAAATATACCCTCCCCTTTCTCCAGGAGCTCCGGAAGGAAAATCATTGGAGTGGTGTCAGCCGACAAAAGGCTGAACAGGAAGCTGATCAAGCTCCTGTGAAGCCATCGCTCACTCACTCACTCACTCACTCACTGACTCACTGAAACACTCACTCACTCACTCACTCACTCACTCACACACTCACTAACTCACTGAAACACTCACTCACTCTTTGACTCACTCACTCACTCACACACTGACTCACTCAAACACTCACTCACTCACTCACTCAAACACTCACTCAAATACTGACTCACTCACTCACTCACTCACTGAAACACTCACTCACTCACTCACTCACTCACTCACTCACACACTGACTCACTCAAACACTGACTCACTCACTCACTCAAACACTCAAACACTCACTCAAATACTGACTGACTCACTCACTCACTCACTCACTCAAACACTGACTCACTCACTCACTCACTCACTCAAACACTGACTCACTCACTCACTCATTCACTCACTCACTCCCCCACCCAAACACTCACTCACATGAAACTATGCCGTTTGATTCGGACCAAAAATCAGACGTATGAGAGGCCAAGGGCGGCTACTGGTATTGCGGTAAGCCAATGATACAGCGACTGATGGCAGTGGCGAATGAGAGACTGTACAAGTTCCTGGCTAATGACACTCCTAGGCTGGCAACTCACCTGGCTAGACTAGCAACTCACCTGTCTAGACTAGCAACTCACATGCCTAGACTAGCAACTGACTATCCTGGACTAACAACTCACTCACCTAGACTAACAATTCACTCGCCTAGGCTGGCAACTCACCTGCCTAGACGAGCAATTCACTATCCTGGTCTAACAACTCACTCACCTAGACCTACAACTCACTCACCTAGACTAACAATTCACTCACCTAGACTAATGACTAGGACGACATGGCTCAGGCAGTAAGAGCAGTCGTCTGGCAGTCGGAGGGTTTGATCCCCCGCCCGGGCTGTGTCAAAGTGTCCCTGAGCAAGACACCTAACCGCCAAATGCTCCTGACGAGCTGGTCGGCGCCTTGCATTGGCAGCCAATCGCCTAGACTAGACTAACAATTCACTCGCCTAGACGGAGCAACTCACCTGTCTAGGCTAACCACCTAGCCTCCTTGGTTTGCATTGCGCTAACACACTGCTCATAATCCCTCGCTCTCTGATGCCTCGTTGGTTAACCTTCGTTATCCTCTTCATATTGTTATTAATGTAACTGAATGTAGTAGGCTGGCCCTACTGCTGTTGTTTAAAAGTGTAATACGTGTAAATACCTAGGTAGGAGCCAGTTGCAATTCCAGGCAGGTGAGTTGCCAGCCAAGGAGTTTCAGTAGCCAGGCACTTGTACAGTCTCTCATTTGTGATTGCCGGCACATCAGTCGCTGCATCATTGGCTTAGCGCAATACGTGACTAGCCACCCTCGGCCTCTCATAAGTATGGTTTTTGGCACGAATCAAATGCCATACTCAAACACTCACTCACTCACTCACTCACTCACTCAAACACTCACTTGCTCACTCACTCACTCACTCACTCACACACTCGCTCAAACAACACTCAAAACACTCACACACTCACTCACTCCTACACGGGTGTTAGAGCTTTCTGATACAGAGCCCCACTGCTGTGGAACATTCATTATCCTAACCTGCTTATCCTAAACAGCCTATCCCAGCATACCTTGGGGCGAAAGGCAGGAATACACCCTGGACAGGTCACCAGGCCATCGCAGGGCACACACACCATTCGCTCACACACTCCTACCCACGGACAATTTAGACTCTATAATCAGCCTAACCTGCATGACTGTAGGAGGAAACCAGAGTACCCGGAGGAAACCCACGCAAACACAGGGAGAACTCCGCACAGAGAGGCCCCGGCCGATGGGGATTCGAACCCAGGACCTCCTTGCTGTGAGGTGGCAGTGCTACCCACTGCACCATCCGTGCTGCCTGCCTGCTGTGGATATATGGTGGTTCTGGAGATGGGGGCTAGATGAGCCTCTTGTTTAAATAAAATCAACATGTGATCGGTGACACTGAGTCGTCCTTAACACTCACTCACTCACTAAATCAGTCAAACATTCACTCACTCAATCATTAACTTACATTCAATGCCTAAAAACTGGCTAGCAGGTACATATAATATCTTATTTCAGAATCTTTTGTTTTATTAATTTTTTTAGCTCAAATGGGTTTTTAACCACTCTTCGACAATCCACATATTCTATTCATCACCATGTTTCCACTACACATTAATCTATAACTGTGTGGAACACCTGCCCCATCTGAGGAGTGCCAAACCTGGACTGGAGAGGCTCAGGGCACCCCATCAGATCCAAACCCCAAAACCCCCAAACCTGCAGCTCCACAGAGAGATGGACCGACCGGAGGAATGGTGGAGTCCGTGTGTAAGTATGGGAGGATGTTTGCTTCTTCCCCCGCCGCCCTTCGTAATTCACCCATTGGCATGCTTGGGTACATCTCCCAGGAAAAGGCTTTGGATTTGTATCCAGATCTTAGCGTTGCTCTGCGCTTGTAATCAAGAGTTTTTTGCCTCTCAAACTTGTAGCCTAAACTTACATCTATTAACCGACTAGTTTTGGATCAACGTGATGAATAGGCATTTTTTTTTCTTAAAATGTTGAACCTAGGGGGCAAGCGATAGACTAGTCACGCTACAGGAGGTGTGTCTCTTTCCCCTGAGCTGGATGTACATAGGGGTCTTCTTATTTGGAGATGTGAAAGCCCTGCTCATCCATGTTAACACCACTGGTAATTCAGAGCAGTATCTGTGGATCCCCCCCCCACTTTACACCCTAAGTGGTGTTCCATTAGTGGCAAAAACTTACATCATTTGACCAAAATGGGCATGTGTGTCCCTCAGTAGATTGACCAACCCTCAGATTTGGAGCCCAGTGGATAAATGTCTGTTGGTATCTCTACTGGTAAGTACTTTAGATATGATGTACGACACTTTGTGAAATTGGTTGAGAACAGGATGATGTCACACACATTCTCCTCACAGCAAGTGAGATCACTATGACATCAGTTTGGGTCCTGGGTTGGCCATGTTGATCAGTGAAGCTCGAAGCAGATGTGAAGATGGAGTTTTAGCTCCAGAAATCAGTTGCAGAAACACATGTATGACCATTCAGGCCCTGCGGTGGAATTATGAGGCTTCGCAAAATGAGACAAAAATTATTAAGATCTTATAATATAATGTATATCCAGTAATATATACTCACAGAGCACTTTATTAGGAATGTTTTAACTTTATTCTATCTACTTATTCCTGTGATTATCTAATCAGCCAACTGTGGGGCAGCAGTGCAATGCATACAATCATGTAGATACGGTTCAGGAGCTTCAGTTAATGTTCACATCAAGCATCAGATTGAGGAAAAAAGTTTATCCAAGTGACATTGACCGTGGAATGATTGTTGGTGGCAGACAGGGTGGTTTGAGTATCTCAGAAACTGCTGATCTCCTGGGACTTTCAAGCACACTAGTCTCTGGAGTTGCAAAGATCAAAAAACAAAAAGAATCCAATGAGCAGCAGTTCTTCAGACAGAAATGCCTTGTTAATGAGAGGTGTCAGAGGAGAAGGGCCAGACTGGTCAAAGCTGAGAGGAAGGTGACAATATGAAGAAGAGCAATTCTGAACACACAAAACATCATAACTCTACAGTAGTCTGAACACACTCACCGACACACACACCACACACACACGCCAAATAGGCTACAAGTCAGTCACAGATTCCCAAGCAATTCAGTTTTATTGATCCAGTACAGACCACAACTTTGATCCAGCATAACTGTGTTATTATTCCAATAAAAAAGGTCAGCTGCATTTACATGACATCTCACTACCCATTGTGCTAATTTACTGCAAATATAGATTCCACTATTGGTATGAATAGAAAAGCACACATACATTTCTACATGAATCTTTAATGACAGCATTTCAAACCAATTCTCTTCAGCGAGGCATTTTGATATACATGTAATTACATGTGAGGATACAGTCCTTTTCCATAGGCCTTTTATTTTATCTTCTTCAATAACAAGGAGACCTGAGTTTGTTTGTCTTATGCAGCAATGCATGATGGGAAATATGGGAGGGGCTACATGTAACGGCATTCCCTGTCGTGCTCAAATACTGTATGTGGCCAGTAATATGTAATACAATTTTAATTTTAATGGGGTCGAGCAGTGTCTTAAAAATATAATCATGACAAGTTCAAATTTAACCAGATATCTTGATTTATTATTTTCTTATATGTCCGCCAATCACTTTTTCATGAAAAAGTAAACGTATACATGCTTAATGCCTATTCAGTTGCGAGTGTTGTGAATTCTTCATGTTCAGACACTTTTATTCTGAAATTAACGCTTTATTCGGACGGTTTGTTTCCGTTTATTCTCGTGCCGTATATTGGCTTGTTTTATGCTGTCACTACCGGTGCAACAGTTAGTCACTGACGATGTAAGTTTAATTATCA
This sequence comes from Conger conger, assembly GCF_963514075.1. Taxonomy (NCBI): domain Eukaryota; kingdom Metazoa; phylum Chordata; class Actinopteri; order Anguilliformes; family Congridae; genus Conger; species Conger conger. The sequence goes on along the minus strand of NC_083762.1, from coordinate 2,634,296 downwards.
GTGTTAGAAAGTTCATGTAATATAACAACGTGATTCTTTCTCCTTGTTTCATGACTTTATATTGTTTAGTCGATGTTGATCATATTCATTTACCGCCTGTTTACCGCCAATGTCTCGGTTCTGTAATTCTCATGTTCGGAAACTAGCTTCGCGAGGTACTAGCTAACTGGCTAGTTTAGCTAGCTTGCCCTGTATCACTACAAGCACACAGTTAACGTGATTTCAGTGTATGTCGATAGTGGTTACTGCAATAGTTAAAGTTAGTATTCATCCAGAGATATGCAGATCAATACAGTCCTTAAATGCTTTGAGTAAATGTTGTTTATCAGGAACAATTCAAATATTAATGTATTTATTTTTTTTGTTTCAGAAACTACACACATATATATATATCTACATATAACAGTATGCACCATTACGTTGTACCATTTATACTACTGGCTCTGCCGACATTCTGCAAGTAAACAGTTTCAAACCAAACTGATGACTCCATGCTCTCTGACCGGAGCCCTGTAGTGGTCAATTATCCCACAACCAGTTTCAGGGGTCCAATCCCCAACACCGAGTGAATTTTCAGTTACATTCAAAGGTAATAATATCATTTCAAAAATCTATGTTAAGAGGGTGAAAGATTAGATGAAAAAACAAAATGGCCGACTAGCAAAACAAAATGGCCGACAAGCAGAATACACTTGAAATGTATTAATAGATGACATGTGGCATGTATTCTGTACCGAAGGTGAATGGTTCCGTAGGACTGGTTTATGCTCCGTCTTGTTTTCACTGGTATGACATCATTCACTCATGTGACTCCACAGATGTGCCAGGATTTTTGCCATTTGCAAATGCAGATGTGGCCTTGGACCAGAGCTTGCAGCTCATCAACTGTGAAAACTGGTAGGCAGATGCTAATGTTAACCACGCTGATCCAAAACAAATGAACTCAGTCTTCCATTTTTCAAGATTTACAAACATTTTACAATATACTTAAATGGCAGTCAATAACACTTTCAGATATTGCAATATGTATTATTGCTGTGGTTGTAATTTAATTTTGCAACAGGACAAAACACAACTCTCTTGTAGAAATGGAATAGACAGTGATTTATTGCAGATATGTGTGAAAATATAGTTATGATTGGTGTCTGTGGACCTGCAGGGAGAAGAAGATCGAAGGGCTGACCTCCATCCGCCGGCTGGCTCACTGTCACCCTGAGCTACTGACCGCCAACCTCCATAGGGTCTGCTTGGCAGTCACGCAAGAGGTACTCGGGTTTTCCTGTCTGAACCTGTCGAGTGTGTGTGTTTATTCTGCTTCACACTGGTTTGTGTTTGTGCTTCTGCCATTGTTCTGATGGTGTGTACAGTTGCTCACACACCTGTTTGTTTGTCTCCAGGTGCAGAATCTGCGCTCCATGGTATCGCGTGCTGCCATGACAACGCTGGGGGACATGTATCTCTGCCTGGACCCCGAGCTGGACTGGACCGCCAGGGTGCTGCTCCAGAAGGCTGGAGAGACCAGCCACCTCATCCAGCAGGATGTGCATGTGGCCTTGGGTCACATGGTGCACAACTGCAGTCCCAACCGCTGCATCAAAGTCCTGCTGAACGGGGGCCTGAGGTGGGCGGGCTTACCCTCAAACACCATTGTGGAGTTTCAGTCAAACTTGGCATGGTGTTTAATGTGCGGAATTTGCCAATCAGACAGAATTTGAGTTGTGGGTGTGTTCACAAGTGGGTTTTTCTGTCACTAGTGACCGGAACGCAGGGATCAGGGCCTGCAACGCCCGTCTGCTGGAGGCCCTGGTGGGGGTCATGGGGGCGACTCGCCTGCTTGGGCTGAAGAAAGAAATACTAAACAGCTTCCTGTCCGCTGCCAACCGCCTGCCCCATGACGCCTCACCGGAAGTCAGGTGGGCAGCACATCTTTACACACCTGGCAGTCTGTCTGTCCACACATTCGCTCCGTAGAGAGGACAGCACAGCCCATCCTGATAAATATACCCTCCCCTTTCTCCAGGAGCTGTGGAAGGAAGATCATTGGAGTGGTGTCAGCCGACAAAAGGCTGAACACGAGGCTGATCAAGCTCCCGTGACGCTGGACGTTCCGAATTTGGGGAGTTTTTGTGGTGACGAGATTGGAAGTGCGAGATGACCATGGAGGCGGTCCGTTTCACCTTGGCTCCGCCCTGCGGCATTTTGGACCTGACGGGCGCCGTCTGCGCCACCAAGCCCCCACCGGCACCAACACCTCAGCCAGCCCCAACACCCCCAGCCCCAACACCCCCACCAGCCCCAACGCCACAGCCAGCCCCAACACCCCCAGTCTGCCATCACGCCTGCCGACTCCGGAGACTTCCGAGGCCATGATTGCGCGGGACAGGGCAAGTGCCCTCCTCCAAAAGCGGAGCTCCACCCCGCCTGAGACCCCACCCACGAGAGTCCCCAAGCCTCCCAGCTCGACTCCCAGCAGAGCCATTCCGGCCCGGGCCAGGGCCCTCCTGCAGCGCCTATCGAGGTCTACGGCCCCCCCCCCCATCGAGGTCTACGGCCCCCCCCCCCTCCTCCCCAAAGCGCCCCGTCAGTCATCGTGGAGAGCCAGGGGCCCCTGCTGACCCCCACACCTCCCACCGAGCCAAAGAAGAAGAAATCCCGCTTTTCTCTCTTCTCGGCCAAAGCGGCTCCCACTCCCTGCTCCACCAACTCCGGTGAGCCCACCCCACCCTGAACGGCTCATTATATTCATAATTACGCTCACATTTACGTGTGACGATTCAATCGGTCCTATCTTGTTGCTTGTATCAGAAACCATCTCACGGTGTACAGATGGGGAAAATAATTTCTCTATCATCTGCAATGCTATCTGCACAAAAAGAAAACATGGAAAAGTAAGATATCATCACCATGTGCTCGTTGGTTAACTAAACCGACAGATTACATTAATGTCAATAAAATGGCCAATAGGCAGAGGATTTGCATCACCATCCGCTGAAAGGGAAAAATAAGATGGAAAAAACAAGATGGCTGATGAGCAAAACAAAATGGCCGACAAGCAGAATACATTTGAAATGTATTAATAGACGACATGTGGCATGTATTCTGTACCGAAGGTGAATGGTTCAGTAGGACTGGGTTATGCTGTTTTGTTTTCACTGGTATAACATCACTCACTGATTATGTGACTCCACAGATATGCCCGGATTTTTGCCATTTGCAAATCCAGATGTGGCCTTGGACCAGAGCTTGCAGCTCATCAACGGTGAAAACTGGTAGGCAGACGCTAATGTTAACCACGCTGATCCACGCTTGCCGGTCACGCAAGAGGTACTCTGGTTTTTCTGTCTGAACCTGTCGAGTATGTGTGTTTATTCTGCATCACACTGGTTTGTGTTTGTGCTTCTGCCATTGTTCTCATGGTGTGTACAGTTGCTCACACACCTGTTTGTTTGTCTCCAGGTGCAGAATCTGGGCTCCATGATGTTGCGTGCTGCCATGACAACGCTGGGGGACAGAATTTGAGTTGTGGGTGTGTTCACAAGTGGGTTTTTCTCTCGCTAGTGACCGGAACGCAGGGATCAGGGCCTGCAACGCTCGTCTGCTGGAGGCCCTGGTGGAGGTCATGGGGGCGACTCGCCTGCTTGGGCAGAAGAAAGAAATTCTGAACAGCTTCCTGTCCGCTGACAGCCGACTGCCCCAAGACGCCTCACCGGAAGTCAGGTGGGCAGCACATCTTTACGCACCTGGCTGTCTGTCTGTCCACACAATCGCTCCGTAGAGAGGACAGCACAGCCTATCCTGATAAATATACCCTCCCCTTTCTCCAGGAGCTGCGGAAGGAAGATCATCGGAGTGGTGTCAGCCGACAAAAGACTGAACAGGAAGCTGAAGCTCCTGTGACGCTGGATGTTCCGAATTTGGGGGGAGTTCACGTGGTGATGAGGGTGGAAGTGCGACATGATCATGGAGGCGGTCCGTTTCACCTTGGCTCCGCCCTGCGGCATTTTGGACCGGACGGGCGCCATCTGCGCCACCAAGCACTTCTGCTAATGCACCTGCAGGGGGCGCAAAAACACACAGACCGAGCAGAAATGATAAATGGTTGGCTTTAATTTGGCGCCTTTATCCAAAGCGCTGTACAATTGATGCTTCTCATTCACCCATTCATACACACATTCACACACCAACGGCGATTGGCTGCCATGAAAGGCGCCAACCAGCTCGTCAGGAGCATTTGGGGGTTAGGTTGTCTCGCTCAGGGACACTTGGACCCAGCCCGGGCAGGGGATCGAACCGGCAACCCTCCGACTGCCAGACGACTGCTCTTACTGCCTGAGCCATGTCGCCCTTACACAACGTACGGACCATGTGCCGGTTACATCACCCACTGATGTCCCACGTGGGCTCGTGAAAAGTGTTTTTTCAAGCCAGAGTTTAGTTTTACAGGCGACGACATGTTGTACAAAGGGAGCCAGAGATGGCGCAGTCGGGAAGCGGATGTGGCTCCTGCACTAAGCGTGTGAGACGTTTTCCGGTTACGTTCCCCTCATGTGGAAGTTAGCGTCATGAGTTAGCGTCAAGTCGACAGCGTGGTTGCCAAGCTTTATGTTATGATGCGATCTATAAGATACATTCCCCTGATGCGTATGGTAGCGCCAACTGGCTAGCTACTTTCGGTGCCGTTGAACTTAATCGAATGCTTTTATTTATGTCGTTCGAATGACCAAGTGCCGTTAAAAAGCAAATTGTATGGCTATTGTATTGAATATGCTATTCGCGTATACTAGCTACATCATGCTAACATCGTACAGGGACCAGTAAAGTCTTACGACACGCGAGCACAAGTTTGATCACCTCTACTGTGAAGTAAAAAAGTGGACAAATTACGTTTTCTGTGAGAAATGTATTGGCGAACTCACGTGCACACACAGCGGTCTACATTCTAAAGCTCCACTTTGCCCTCCCTATCAAAAGGAAAGTTATTTCAAAATTTGAATTCCGGCAAGCCATCTAACTGGCAAGCATGCCGTTAGAGCTAAATTTATTAAAGGGGACCAATGCTCATTTCCACTCTCTATATTCATATTCATTCTGGGACTTAACTAGAGTAGCTTTTCATGATTCACAGATAAAAAAAATTGTTTTATTTATCTGTACAGAGCTCGAAATTGCGACCATTTCGCATACGCTCCCGAAATGTAATCTGTGCGACCTCGAAATATATCAGACTGTGTCGAGTAGAAAAAACCTTTCGAAACCGAGCGTTCAGAGCTGGAGCTTTTTTTTCTCACAGCGATACCGTTCGTGTACCAAATTTCTTTGAAATGCACAATTATACCGCACATATTACATATAATCGCTTAAAGAACCCCTAGACATCAATGAGCACAAAAAATACGTTAATTGTTGCTTAGTAACGTTAGCCTCTTAGCAGTTTAGCAAGCTCAACATTCCACCAATGTTAAGTCAATGGAGGTCGTTTTTTTTTTTAAAGCTTTATAGTTTAAAATGTATAAATCTAGAAAAAGCAACCTGACCAGTATACCTAATGGTGGCCACATGTCTAGCTTAAAAACTGTAGGAGATGCGCCCGGAAGAACCAGGAATAATAATGATAAGTAAAGATTATATAGAAAGAACAGTTTGCGTCTTTGGCAAGCAAACTAATTATAGTACTAAGATCTGGATGATATAACGTTAACTACCATTTTCTATGTGTAGCAACTAGCAAAATCCATCTGGAACCACCGGGCTCTGAGAGAAGAACTGGTTCTTCTAATAATGTTGCAGGCTATATCAATATTTATTTCTGAATATAGTGGGTGGCTAAAAATGGATATGGACTAACGAACGCTAATCTAATCACGTTAACCTCCCAGCTACTCTACTATCTTACGTTAGCGTGCTACTAGCTTTGTAGCTAGCTAATGAGGTTAACTTGATTAGATTGGCGTTCGTTAGTCCATTTCTACGATAGCTGATGCTGAGCTAAACATGTTTGCTAATCGTCAGGCGCTAACGTTAACTTCATTAGCAAGTGACTGACCTATCTGGGTGCGTTTTCAGGCGCCTGATAAAGTTGGATTTGGTCGACCCAGCATCCTTCATGTAGATCCCGCAGACTTTGCATTTAGCGATCCTTTTCTTTGGGCTTTGTGTCAAATTAGTATAGCCAAAGGCTATAACAAATGGCAGAGCAGTAGCAGGTGTGCTAGCCATGGTGTCTTACAGTCATCTGTGGCCGTGGCGGCGCGCGCCACATGCGTACGGTTACGTGTGATGGCGGGAATGACATTCAGCTCGCCATACATTTCCTTAATGCGCCAAAAAATTAAAGGAACAAATAATAATAATTGTTCACGAGTCGCAAACCTCGAGTCCGAGTCAAGTCTCAAATCTTTTGAGGACGAGACTCGAGTCAAGTCTCAAGTCACAGTGTGTGCGACTTAAGTGCGACTCGAGTCCAAGTCGCAAACTCGAGTCCCCATCTCTGCTCATCTCTCGGTGGGCTAATATCAGTACCGCTCGCTAGTTAGTGAAACGGACAGCAAACCATTCGGCAATAAATATATGTAGAGAAGTAGATAAGTGTAGCGGGGTCTAATCTGCGTTGTGTCTGTTTTGGATAATGACGAGATCGACGCGCTGAATCCCCTTCAAAGGCACTTTATTTCTCCACCTGTGATAATAGATACCCCACCAGCCCTTAGCAGCGCCTCCTCGTACCGTTAATTTTTGCAAAAGGGCCCCAGCGTGCGTGACGGCGGTGACAATATAAATAGACCGACACACTCACACCGAGTGTGGCGCCAAATAATAATAACATGTAGCTAGCTCACGGCTACCGCAGCAAACATCGTATAGTACAAAAGTAGTGCGAATCGTACAGTATTGGTTTTACGAAAATACAAGAGACAGACCAAAAATAAAATACAGTGCACAAATCATACCTGTGATAATAGAGAACTCATCAACGGTGCATACACGGGATACCACACCAGTCCTTAGCAGCGCCTATTGAGCATGAATGTTGCAGTTTTAGCACCGTCCAGACTGTCATACTATCAATGCTGCGTAGCCGCTGTGATGGCGATCTTTACCAAAATTAAAACCATTTGTGCACGATGGTAAAAATAAACTAAAAGGAAGATCACGACTATATGTCCCGAACAAGTGACATAAACTTCTCATAACAAAATATTTAATTGAAAATACAATTATACGATTAACAATAAAATATTATAAGGGCAAAGAAAAACGTACCTCCTCGTATCGTTAACTTTAGCAAAGGAACGATCAGAGATTGACGTCAGAACGTTAACCCTTCGTGGGCGTAACTAACAGGGTAGATCCTATCAAGCACCAAATATTCACGTAACAACAACAGTACCTGGAATTCCAGATAAAATAATAATATACAGTACTCTTACGTTTATTAAAGCAATAAAAACATTCATTTTAACAACACTATCCGAAAGTGTTGATACACTCGGCCAAATACCTCTGCGAGTGCTATATTTCACATTAAAAGTGCTTGTTCATAAATAGTGTAACATCATCACTCTATTACATAAGCACGACATAGGTAGATATATTTAAGTTAGCTCCCTAGCTAGCAGGGGATAAGTTAGAATTTGTTGCAACACTACCATGCTGCAGAGCCTCCGGATAGGAGCGGAGAACAGAGGCCTTCAGAACAGAAGAAGAAGAAAATGGAGCACGTGACTCACGTCACGACGTCACAGACTCTCAGAAAACGGCCAGGTTCACGGCCGCCATTTTGGGTTGGCTTTGTGTCTGTTTCTATTGGCTATATGCGTCCCATACCTTCCTGTGTTCTAAAAACCACAATGTTAGCACTCAGAGCAGTGTCTTAAAAATATAATCATGGCAAGTGAAAATCAACAAACGATATCTTGATTTATTATTTTCATATATGTCCGACAATAACTTTTTCATGAAAAAGTTAACGTATGCATGCTTAATGCCTATTTAGTTCCGAGCCCATTTTCAGTTACATTCAAAGGTTATAATATCATTTTAAAGATCTACGTTAAGAGGGTGACGGAGCAACACATCAGAATAAGCTACATGACAAAAACAAGCCAATCAGCCCATCGAGGCGAATCATTAGATGAGTTATGCTAAATGTGTTTTGCAACACTGGTCGCATTCACAAAATGTCTCGAAACTTTAAATAACTACCCATGTGGATCCTGGTAAACGTTTCATCAATAAACAATAGCCTAAACATTTCATTCCGTAGTTGGGCTAAACTAGTGCCATCTGATGAGTCCGAATAAAGGAATTAAGTAGGTTTGTCCCATGATCCAATAAAATCAAATGAAATAACCGTGCTGAGGAAATGGAGACAGGGAAAGGCCGTACGCTGGGTGCACGTTACAGGTCACAGGTTACAGCCAGGGGTTTACCTCCACCTAGTGGACACTTTAGGAAAGATTCATTTTATGGCAGTATGTTACCTGTTGTGTGCCAAACCTCTTAGAACTGCAATAACGGATTATATATGTTTGGCTAAATGTTTATAAAAACGACAAAGGACTGCAATAGATGCAAAGTTTCAAGTTGTTCATTTTGCGTAGTTTTGCGTGCGAAAGCATCAGCTAAAAAACTTTTGCATAATTCGTTCAAATAGCCTAATGAGAAAATAAACATCCAAGTTGCCTTACGTAAGAGCGCACACCAATGCAGATAACCATCAGTCTACTTTCCATTGTAACGTAAGCTTATGTGTACATGAACGCTCATAGCACGTTGGGGTGAAACAACGGTGGCACATAGATGGGACGTTTTTGATAAATCAATGCCTTTAAATGTGCTGACTCAATAAATGTAATAAACTTGAAACACTAAACCTCCAATTTATTTTAAGGGCGCACTTAGGATTATCCAAACGCTGTTGGTCAATACAATGTTTTTAAGAATGGAAGTGACGCAGAAGGTTCTTCTTCAAACAACATCAAACCATACAGGGAAAGATGCAACCGGCCCGTATGACGTCATCTCAAGGTGAGCTTCGCTCTATGACGTAACACTGCGAATAATCTCACTATTCTTTGGCCTATATAAACCACGAAGTTATTTATCGAAGTTAGTTATTAAGTAACTTATCGAACAATTTAGTTATGGAAAACATAATGGAGATTGTTCAGCAGTATCTAACTGCAAATTTACAGAAAACTGTAAGTAGCTCCATCTACACTCTGTGTCTAAACGCGCGTGTTGCTGCTTGGTTTAAAAAATACAATTGAAGTAACCTTCCATGGGAATTCTGACGTAGTCTATAGCTTGTAAATATGTACTTTTCATAATTATTAATACAAAATGCGAATGATCTGTTTTTCTGTATGGAATGGAGTAATGCTTCCAGAGCTGCAACATAGTTTAAAAAACCTTAAAGAAGAGAAACAAATATTGAAAGTCGTTTTTAATTATTTATCCTCGTGAATTTTAGGCAATGATAATCCGGAGATCTCTTACCTCCAGGCCTGGAGATATTTGTTATTTCAGTGTCCAATATAAATTACATGTGTGGATTCTTTGGAAACAAATTCTGAAAAGTATAACTGAGGACTTGAAATCGCCAGAAGGCCAACAGGCACTGTGGCCCTCCAGGGTTTGGGTTGGAGACCCCTGGTCTAAATCCTAGTGTGTGTTTGTGCATGTTGATAATGCTGGACATTATGGCTTAATGATTTTGGGCAGAGAGGGGAACAGGCAATGAAGGACTCTCTGGCCCAGCTGCAGAAGGCCCTCAAGGAGGTGATGGAGAGGGAGGTGGCGAGGGAGGTGGCCCGGAGACTGGCTCCATTTGAGGAGCGACTCCAGAAGATGGAAGCGTTCATCCGCATTCAGGTAAATCTTTAGAAACTCCAAAGCGTGTAATTTGCATGACATATTCTTAAATGTACTTTAGTCAGGTTTGAAAAACACACTTGAAAAACTAAAGACAGTCACGGGAATTGGAAACATGGCTGACACTGGTAATAAGTCTGTGGCCTGAAGGTAAAAAAAAAATACAGCAGTTCTTTGTGCAAAGACACGTTATTAATGAGAGAGGTCAGAGGAGCCAGACTCGGCCAGACAGGTGAAAGCTAACACGAAGGTGACAGGAACGCAAATAACCACGCATTACAACAGTGGTATGCAGAAGAGCGTCTCTGAACACACAATGTGTCAAACCTCTAAGTGGATAGGCTACAGCAACAGAAGAGTTAATAAGTCAAATAAATAAGTCTAATACCTAAAACCTAATAATAATACCTAATACCAAATAAAATGCTCACTTAGTGTAAATTGTTTTGTAAAATTAAATGCCAAATCCCTACAACACAAGTTTACTTGTGATTATAATCGTTATATAATTATTCATGTATTAACAGGTGTGACGTTGCAGGCTGATGGCTCACCTGGCCCCGCCCGGCTGCAGAACCTGCTCCACCCGCCCATCGCCTCACGCTGTTCGCCCCAGACCACAGTGAGGACTGCGTTCCCCTCCCTCTCCACGCTGAACCCCCCTCAGCCCTGGCTGCGTCTGCCTGGGTTCTCCTTCACCCTGGGGAGCTCCGGGGAGAGGCCTGACCTGTCCCTGGAAGACCTGCAGGGAGAGGAAGCCAGCCCCACCACCCCCGGCCCCAACACCCCCACCAGACCCAACACCCCCGGCCCCAACACCCCCACCGGCACCAACGCCTCAGCCAGCCCCAACACCCCCACCGGCCCCAACACCCCCACCGGCCCCAACACCCCCAGCCTGCCATCACGGCTGTTGACTCCGGAGACTTCCGAGGCCATGATTGCGCGGCACAGGGCACGTGCCCTCCTCCAAAAGCGGAGCTCCACCCCGCCTGAGACCCCACCCATGAGAGTCCCCAAGCCTCCCAGCTCGACTCCCAGCAGAGTCATTCCGGCCCGGGCCAGGGCCCTCCTGCAGCGCCTATCCAGGTCTGCAGCCACCCCCCCTCCTCCCCAAAGCGCCCCATCAGTCATCGCAGAGAGCCAGGGGCCCCTGCTGATCCCCGCACCTCCCACCGAGCCAAAGAAGAAGAGATCCCGCTTTTCTCTCTTCTCGGCCAAAGCGGCTCCCACTCCCTGCTCCACCAACTCCGGTGAGCCCACCCCACCCTGAACGGCTCATTATATTCATAATTACGTTCACATTTACGTGTGACGATTCAATCGGTCCTATCATGTTACTTGTATAAGAAACCTCACGGTGTACAGATGGGGAATCTCTCAAAGGAATTTCTCTATCATCTGCAATGCTATCTGCACAAAAAGAAAACATGGAAAAAAACAATGAGCACATGGTGATGATAACTAAACAGACAGATTACATTAATGTCAATAAAATGGCCAATAGGATTTGCATCACCATCTGCTGAAAGGGAAAAATTAGATGACAAAAACAAAATGGCCGACTAGCAAAACAAAATGGCCGACAAGCAGAATACACTTCAAATGTATTAATAGATGACATGTGGCATGTATTCTGTACCGAAGGTGAATGGTTCAGTAGGACTGGTTTATGGTTTGTTTTCACTGGTATGACATCACTCACTGATCATGTGACTCCACAGATGTGCCCGGATTTTTGCCATTTGCAAATCCAGATGTGGCCTTGGACCAGAGCTTGCAGCTCATCAAGGGTGAAAACTGGTAGGCAGACGCTAATGTTAACCACGCTGATCCAAAACAAATAATCTTCAATTTTTCAAGATATACAAACATTTTACAATATACTTAAATGGCAGTCAGTAACACTTTCAGATATTGCAATAAGTATTATTGCTGTGGTTGTAATTTAATTTTGCAACTGGACAAAACACAACTCTCTTGTAGAAATGGAATAGACAGCGATTTATTGCACATATGTGTGAAAATATAGTTATGATTGGTGTCTGTGGACCTGCAGGGAGAAGAAGATCGAAGGGCTGACCTCCATCCGCCGGCTGGCTCACTGTCACCCTGAGCTACTGACCGCCAACCTCCATAGGGTCTGCTTGGCAGTCACGCAAGAGGTACTCGGGTTTTCCTGTCTGAACCTGTCGAGTGTGTGTGTTTATTCTGCTTCACACTGGTTTGTGTTTGTGCTTCTGCCATTGTTCTGATGGTGTGTACAGTTGCTCACACACCTGTTTGTTTGTCTCCAGGTGCAGAATCTGCGCTCCATGATATCGCGTGCTGCCATGACAACGCTGGGGGACATGTACCTCTGCCTGCAGAGAGCCATGGACCCCGAGCTGGACTGGACCGCCAGGGTGCTGCTCCAGAAGGCTGGAGAGACCAGCCAATTTATCCAGCAGGATGTGCATGTGGCCTTGGGTCACATGGTGTACAACTGCAGCCCCAACCGCTGCATCAAAGTCCTGCTGAACGGGGGCCTGAGGTGGGCGGGCTTACCCTCAAACACCATCGTGGAGTTTCAGTCAAACTTGGCATGGTGTTTAATGTGTGTAATTTGCCAATCAGACAGAATTTGAGTTGTGGGTGTGTTCACAAGTGGGTTTTTCTCTCGCTAGTGACCGGAACGCAGGGATCAGGGCCTGCAACGCCCGTCTGCTGGAGGCCCTGGTGGAGGTCATGGGGGCGACTCGCCTGCTTGGGCTGAAGAGAGAAATGCTGAACAGCTTCCTGTCTGCTGCCAGCCGACTGCCCCACGACCCCTCACCAGGTGTCAGGTGGGCAGCACATCTTTACACACCTGGCTGTCTGTCTGTCCATACATTCCCTCCGTAGAGAGGACAACACAGCCCATCCTGATAAATATACCCTCCCCTTTCTCCAGGAGCTCCGGAAGGAAAATCATTGGAGTGGTGTCAGCCGACAAAAGGCTGAACAGGAAGCTGATCAAGCTCCTGTGAAGCCATCGCTCACTCACTCACTCACTCACTCACTCACTCACTCACTCACTCACTGACTCACTGAAACACTCACTCACTCACTCACTCACTCACTCACTCACACACTCACTAACTCACTGAAACACTCACTCACTCACTCTTTGACTCACTCACTCACTCACACACTCACTAACTCACTGAAACACTCACTCACTCACTCTTTGACTCACTCACTCACTCACACACTGACTCACTCAAACACTCACTCACTCACTCACTCAAACACTCACTCAAATACTGACTCACTCACTCACTCACTCACTGAAACACTCACTCACTCACTCACTCAAACACTCAAACACTCACTCAAATACTGACTCACTCACTCACTCACTCACTCACTCACTCAAACACTGACTCACTCACTCACTCACTCACTCAAACACTGACTCACTCACTCACTCACTCACTCACTCACTCCCCCACCCTAACACTCACTCACATGAAACTATGCCGTTTGATTCGGACCCAAAATCAGACGTATGAGAGGCCAAGGGCGGCTACTGGTATTGCAGTAAGCCAATGATACAGCGACTGATGGCAGTGGCGAATGAGAGACTGTACAAGTTCCTGGCTACTGACACTCCTAGGCTGGCAACTCACCTGGCTAGACTAGCAACTCACCTGTCTAGACTAGCAACTCACATGCCTAGACTAGCAACTGACTATCCTGGACTAACAACTCACTCACCTAGACTAACAATTCACTCGCCTAGGCTGGCAACTCACCTGCCTAGACGAGCAATTCACTGTCCTGGTCTAACAACTCACTCACCTGGACCTACAACTCACTCATCTAGACTAACAATTCACTCACCTAGACTAATGACTAGGACGACATGGCTCAGGCAGTAAGAGCAGTCGTCTGGCAGTCGGAGGGTTTGATCCCCCGCCCGGGCTGTGTCAAAGTGTCCCTGAGCAAGACACCTAACCACCAAATGCTCCTGACGAGCTGGTCGGCGCCTTGCATGGCAGCCAATCGCCATCGGTGTGTGAGTGTGTGTATGAATAGGTGAATGAAAAGCATCAATTGTACAGCGCTTTGGATAAAGGTGCTATATAAATGCCAACCATTTACCATTTAATGACTCACTTGCCTAGACAAGCAACTCACTATCCTGGACTAACAACTCACTCACCTGGACCTACAACTCACTCACCTAGACTAACAATTCACTCGCCTAGACGGAGCAAGTCACCTGTCTAGGCTAACCACCTAGCCTCCTTGGTTGGCTACTCCCTATCATATTATCATTCTTTTCCAATTGAACCACAAGTTTGCATTGCGCTAACACACTGCTCATAATCCCTCGCTCTCTGATGCCTCGATGGTTAACCTTCGTTATCCTCTTCATATTGTTATTAATGTAACTGAATGTAGTAGGCTGGCCCTACTGCTGTTGTTTAAAAGTGTAATACGCGTAAATTACTAGGTAGGAGCCAGTTGCTATTCCAGGCAGGTGAGTTGCCAGCCAAGGCGTTTCAGTAGCCAGGCACTTGTACAGTCTCTCATTTGTGATCGCCGGCACATCAGTCGCTGCATCATTGGCTTAGCGCGATACGTGACTAGCCACCCTCGGCCTCTCATACGTATGGTTTTTGGCACGAATCAAATGCCATACTCAAACACTCACTCACTCACTCACTCACTCAAACACTCACTTGCTCACTCACTCACTCACTCACTCACTCACTCACTCACACACTCGCTCAAACAACACTCAAAACACTCACACACTCACTCCTACACGGGTGTTAGAGCTTTCTGATACAGAGCCCCACTGCTGTGGAACATTCATTATCCTAACCTGCTTATCCTGAACAGCCTATCCCAGCATACCTTGGGGCGAAAGGCAGGAATACACCCTGGACAGGTCACCAGGCCATCGCAGGGCACACACACCATTCACTCACACACTCCTACCCACGGACAATTTAGACTCTATAATCAGCCTAACCTGCATGACTGTAGGAGGAAACCAGGGTACCCGGAGGAAACCCACGCAAACACAGGGAGAACTCCGCACAGAGAGGCCCCGGCCGATGGGGATTCGAACCCAGGACCTCCTTGCTGTGAGGTGGCAGTGCTACCCACTGCACCATCCGTGCTGCCTGCCTGCTGTGGATATATGGTGGTTCTGGAGATGGGGGCTAGATGAGCCTCTTGTTTAAATAAAATCAACATGTGATCGGTGACACTGAGTCGTCCTTAACACTCACTCACTCAAACACTTGCTTACACAAACACTCACTCACTAAATCAGTCAAACATTCACTCACTCAATCATTAACTTACATTCAATGCCTAAAAACTGGCTAGCAGGTACATATAATATCTTATTTCAGAATCTTTTGTTTTATTAATTTTTTTTTAGCTCAAATGGGTTTTTAACCACTCTTCGACAATCCACATATTCTATTCATCACCATGTTTCCACTACACATTAATCTATAACTGTGTGGCACACCTGCCCCATCTGAGGAATGCCAAACATGGACTGGAGAGGCTCAGGGCACCCCATCAGATCCAAACCCCAAAACCCCCAAACCTGCAGCTCCACAGAGAGATGGACCGACCGGAGGAATGGTGGAGTCCGTGTGTAAGTATGGGAGGATGTTTGCTTCTTCCCCCGCCGCCCTTCGTAATTCACCCATTGGCATGCTTGGGTACATCTACCAGGAAAAGGCTTTGGATTTGTACCCAGATCTTAGCGTTGCTCTGCGCTTGGAATCAAGAGTTTTTTGCCTCTCAAACTTGTAGCCTAAACTTACATCTATTAACCGACTAGTTTTGGGTCAACGTGATGAATAGGCTTTTTTTTTTCTTAAAATGTTGAACCTAGGGGGCAAGCGATAGACTAGTCACGCTACAGGAGGTGTGTCTCTTTCCCCTGAGCTGGATGTACATAGGGGTCTTCTAATTTGGAGATGTGAAAGCCCTGCTCATCCATGTTAACACCACTGGTAATTCAGAGCAGTATCCGTGGATCCCCCCCCCCCCACTTTACACCCTAAGTGGTGTTCCATTAGTGGCAAAAACTTACATCATTTGACCAAAATGGGCATGTGTGTCCCTCAGTAGATTGACCAACCCTCAGATTTGGAGCCCAGTGGATAAATGTCTGTTGGTATCTCTACTGGTAAGTACTTTAGATATGATGTACGACACTTTGTGAAATTGGTTGAGAACAGGATGATGTCACACACATTCTCCTCACAGCAAGTGAGATCACTACGACATCAGTTTGGGCCCTGGGTTGGCCATGTTGATCAGTGAAGCTCGAAGCAGAGGTGAAGATGGAGTTTTAGCTCCAGAAATCAGTTGCAGAAACACATGTATGACCATTCAGGCCCTGCGGTGGAATTATGAGGCTTCGCAAAATGAGACAAAAATTATTAAGATCTTATAATATAATGTATATCCAGTAATATATACTCACAGAGCACTTTATTAGGAATGTTTTAACTTTATTCTATCTATTTATTCCTGTGATTATCTAATCAGCCAACTGTGGGGCAGCAGTGCAATGCATACAATCATGTAGATACGGTTCAGGAGCTTCAGTTAATGTGCACATCAAGCATCAGATTGAGGAAAAAAGTTTATCCAAGTGACATTGACCGTGGAATGATTGTTGGTGGCAGACAGGGTGGTTTGAGTATCTCAGAAACTGCTGATCTCCTGGGACTTTCAAGCACACTAGTCTCTGGAGTTGCAAAGATCAAAAAACAAAAAGAATCCAATGAGCAGCAGTTCTTCAGACAGAAATGCCTTGTTAATGAGAGGTGTCAGAGGAGAAGGGCCAGATTGGTCAAAGCTGAGAGGAAGGTGACAATATGAAGAAGAACAATTCTGAACACACAAAACATCATAAATCTACAGTAGTCTGAACACACTCACCGACACACACACCACACACACACGCCAAATAGGCTACAGGTCAGTCACAGATTCCCAAGCAATTCAGTTTTATTGATCCAGTACAGACCACAACATTGATCCAGCATAACTGTGTTATTATTCCAATAAAAAAGGTCAGCTGCATTTACATGACATCTCACTACCCATTGTGCTAATTTACTGCAAATATAGATTCCACTATTGGTATGAATAGAAAAGCACATACATTTCTACATGAATCTTTAATGACAGCATTTCAAACCAATTCTCTTCAGCGAGGCATTTTGATATACATGTAATTACATGTGAGGATACAGTCCTTTTCCATAGGCCTTTTATTTTATCTTCTTCAATAACAAGAAGACCTGAGTTTGTTTGTCTTATGCAGCAATGCATGATGGGAAATGTGGGAGGGGCTACATGTAACGGCATTCCCTGTCGTGCTCAAATACTGTATGTGGCCAGTAATATGTAATACAATTTTAATTTTGATGGGGTCCAGCAGTGTCTTAAAAATATAATCATGACAAGTTCAAATTTAACCACAGATATCTTGATTCATTATTTTCTTATATGTTCGCCAATCACTTTTTCATGAAAAAGTAAACGTATACATGCTTAATGCCTATTCAGTTGCGAGTGTTGTGAATTATTCATGTTCACACTTTTATTCTGAAATTAACGCTTTATTCGGACGGTTTGTTTCCGTTTATTCTCGTGCCGTATATTGGCTTCTGTTTTCTGCTGTCACTACCGGTGCAACAGTTAGTCACTGACGATGCAAGTTTAATTATCAGTGTTAGAAAGTTCATGTAATATAACAACGTGATTCTTTCTCCGTGTTTCATGACTTTATATTGTTTAGTCGATGTTGATCATATTCATTTACCGCCAATGTCTCGGTTCTGTAATTCTCATGTTCGGAAACTAGCTTCGCGAGGTACTAGCTAACTGGCTAGTTTAGCTAGCTTGCCCTGTATCACTACAAGCACACAGTTAACGTGATTTCAGTGTATGTCGATAGTGGTTACTGCAATAGTTAAAGTTAGTATTCATCCAGAGATATGCAGATCAATACAGTCCTTAAATGCTTTGAGTAAATGTTGTTTATCAGTAACAATTCAAATATTAATGTATTTATTTGTTTTGTTTCAGAAACTACACACATATATATATATCTACATATAACAGTATGCACCATTACGTTGTACCATTTATACTACTGGCTCTGCCGACATTCTGCAAGTAAACAGTTTCAAACCAAACTGATGACTCCATGCTCTCTGACCGGAGCCCTGTAGTGGTCAATTATCCCACAACCAGTTTCAGGGGTCCAATCCCCAACACCGAGTGAATTTTCAGTTACATTCAAAGGTTTTAATATCATTTCAAAAATCTATGTTAAGAGGGTGAAAGATTAGATGAAAAAACAAAATGGCCGACTAGCAAAACAAAATGGCCGACAAGCAGAATACACTTGAAATGTATTAATAGATGACATGTGGCATGTATTCTGTACCGAAGGTGAATGGTTCCGTAGGACTGGTTTATGCTCCGTCTTGTTTTCACTGGTATGACATTATTCACTCATGTGACTCCACAGATGTGCCAGGATTTTTGCCATTTGCAAATGCAGATGTGGCCTTGGACCAGAGCTTGCAGCTCATCAACTGTGAAAACTGGTAGGCAGATGCTAATGTTAACCACGCTGATCCAAAACAAATGAACTGTCTTCCATTTTTCAAGATTTACAAACATTTTACAATATACTTAAATGGCAGTCAATAACACTTTCAGATATTGCAATATGTATTATTGCTGTGGTTGTAATTTAATTTTGCAACAGGACAAAACACAACTCTCTTGTAGAAATGGAATAGACAGTGATTTATTGCAGATATGTGTGAAAATATAGTTATGATTGGTGTCTGTGGACCTGCAGGGAGAAGAAGATCGAAGGGCTGACCTCCATCCGCCGGCTGGCTCACTGTCACCCTGAGCTACTGACCACCAACCTCCATAGGGTCTGCTTGGCGGTCACGCAAGAGGTACTCGGGTTTTCCTGTCTGAACCTGTCGAGTGTGTGTGTTTATTCTGCTTCACACTGGTTTGTGTTTGTGCTTCTGCCATTGTTCTGATGGTGTGTACAGGTGCTCACACACCAGTTTGTTTGTCTCCAGGTGCAGAATCTGCGCTCCATGGTATCGCGTGCTGCCATGACAACGCTGGGGGACATGTACCTCTGCCTGCAGAGAGCCATGGACCCCGAGCTGGACTGGACCGCCAGGGTGCTGCTCCAGAAGGCTGGAGAGACCAGCCAATTCATCCAGCAGGATGTGCATGTGGCCTTGGGTCACATGCTGCACAACTGCAGCCCCAACCGCTGCATCAAAGTCCTGCTGAACGGGGGCCTGAGGTGGGCGGGCTTACCCTCAAACACCATTGTGGAGTTTCAGTCAAACTTGGCATGGTGTTTAATGTGCGGAATTTGCCAATCAGACAGAATTTGAGTTGTGGGTGTGTTCACCAGTGGGGTTTTCTCTCGCTAGTGACCGGAACGCAGGGATCAGGGCCTGCAACGCCCGTCTGCTGGAGGCCCTGGTGGAGGTCATGGGGCCGACTCGCCTGCTTGGGCTGAAGAAAGAAATACTAAACAGCTTCCTGTCCGCTGCCAACCGCCTGCCCCACGACGCCTCACCGGAAGTCAGGTGGGCAGCACATCTTTACACACCTGGCAGTCTGTCTGTCCACACATTCGCTCCGTAGAGAGGACAGCACAGCCCATCCTGATAAATATACCCTCCCCTTTCTCCAGGAGCTGCGGAAGGAAGATCATTGGAGTGGTGTCAGCCGACAAAAGGCTGAACACGAGGCTGATCAAGCTCCCGTGACGCTGGACGTTCCGAATTTGGGGAGTTTTCGTGGTGACGAGGGTGGAAGTGCGAGATGACCATGGAGGCGGTCCGTTTCACCTTGGCTCCGCCCTGCGGCATTTTGGACCTGACGGGCGCCGTCTGCGCCACCAAGCCCCCACCGGCACCAACACCTCAGCCAGCCCCAACACCCCCAGCCCAAACGCCACAGCCAGCCCCAACACCCCCAGTCTGCCATCACGCCTGCCGACTCCGGAGACTTCCGAGGCCATGATTGCGCGGGACAGGGCAAGTGCCCTCCTCCAAAAGCGGAGCTCCACCCCGCCTGAGACCCCACCCACGAGAGTCCCCAAGCCTCCCAGCTCGACTCCCAGCAGAGCCATTCCGGCCCGGGCCAGGGCCCTCCTGCAGCGCCTATCCAGGTCTACGGCCCCCCCCCTCCTCCCCAAAGCGCCCCGTCAGTCATCGTGGAGAGCCAGGGCCCCTGCTGACCCCCACACCTCCCACCGAGCCAAAGAAGAAGAAATCCCGCTTTTCTCTCTTCTCGGCCAAAGCGGCTCCCACTCCCTGCCCCACCAACTCCGGTGAGCCCACCCCACCCTGAACAGCTCATTATATTCAAAATTATGCTCATATTTACGTGTGATGATTCAATCGGTCCTATCTTGTTGCTTGTATTAGAAACCATCTCACGGTGTACAGATGGGGAAAATAATTTCTCTATCATCTGCAATGCTATCTGCACAAAAAGAAAACATGGAAAAGTAAGATATCATCACTATGTGCTCGTTGGTTAACTAAACCGACAGATTACATTAATGTCAATAAAATGGCCAATAGGCAGAGGATTTGCATCACCATCCGCTGAAAGGGAAAAATAAGATGGAAAAAACAAGATGGCTGATGAGCAAAACAAAATGGCCGACAAGCAGAATACATTTGAAATGTATTAATAGACGACATGTGGCATGTATTCTGTACCGAAGGTGAATGGTTCAGTAGGACTGGGTTATGCTGTTTTGTTTTCACTGGTATAACATCACGCACTGATTATGTGACTCCACAGATATGCCCGGATTTTTTCCATTTGCAAATCCAGATGTGGCCTTGGACCAGAGCTTGCAGCTCATCAACGGTGAAAACTGGTAGGCAGACGCTAATGTTAACCACGCTGATCCACGCTTGCCGGTCACGCAAGAGGTACTCTGGTTTTTCTGTCTGAACCTGTCGAGTATGTGTATTTATTCTGCATCACACTGGTTTGTGTTTGTGCTTCTGCCATTGTTCTCATGGTGTGTACAGTTGCTCACACACCTGTTTGTTTGTCTCCAGGTGCAGAATCTGGGCTCCATGATGTTGCGTGCTGCCATGACAACGCTGGGGGACATGTACCTCTGCCTGCAGAGAGCCATGGACCCCGAACTGGACTGGACCCCCAGGGTGCTGCTCCAGAAGGCTGGAGAGACCAGCCACTTCATCCAGCAGGATGTGCATGTGGCCTTGGGTCACATGGTGCACAACTGCAGCCCCAACCGCTGCATCAAAGTCCTGCTGAACGGGGGCCTGAGGTGGGCGGGCTTACCCTCAAACACCATCGTGGAGTTTCAGTCAAACTTGGCATGGTGTTTAATGTGTGTAATTTGCCAATCAGACAGAATTCGAGTTGTGGGTGTGTTCACAAGTGGGTTTTTCTCTCACTAGTGACCGGAACGCAGGGATCAGGGCCTGCAACGCCCGTCTGCTGGAGGCCCTGGTGGAGGTCATGGGGGCGACTCGCCTGCTTGGGCAGAAGAAAGAAATTCTGAACAGCTTCCTGTCCGCTGACAGCCGACTGCCCCACGACGCCTCACCGGAAGTCAGGTGGGCAGCACATCTTTACGCACCTGGCTGTCTGTCTGTCCACACAATCGCTCCGTAGAGAGGACAGCACAGCCTATCCTGATAAATATACCCTCCCCTTTCTCCAGGAGCTGCGGAAGGAAGATCATCGGAGTGGTGTCAGCCGACAAAAGACTGAATAGGAAGCTGAAGCTCCTGTGACGCTGGATGTTCCGAATTTGGGGGGAGTTCACGTGGTGACGAGGGTGGAAGTGCGACATGATCATGGAGGCGGTCCGTTTCACCTTGGCTCCGCCCTGCGGCATTTTGGACCTCACGGGACCCGTCTGCGCCACCAAGCACTTCTGCTAATGCACCTGCAGGGGGCGCAAAAACACACAGACCGAGCAGAAATGATAAATGGTTGGAATTTATATAGCGCCT
Source organism: Conger conger (assembly GCF_963514075.1). Classification (NCBI taxonomy): domain Eukaryota; kingdom Metazoa; phylum Chordata; class Actinopteri; order Anguilliformes; family Congridae; genus Conger; species Conger conger. The sequence goes on along the minus strand of NC_083762.1, from coordinate 2,612,340 downwards.
TTATCCAAAGCGCTGTACAATTGATGCTTCTCATTCACCCATTCATACACACATTCACACACCAACGGCGATTGGCTGCCATGAAAGGCGCCAACCAGCTCGTCAGGAGCATTTGGGAGTTAGGTTGTCTCGCTCAGGGACACTTGGACCCAGCCCGGGCAGGGGATCGAACCGGCAACCCTCCGACTGCCAGACGACTGCTCTTACTGCCTGAGCCATGTCGCCCTTACACAACGTACGGACCATGTGCCGGTTACATCACCCACTGATGTCCCACGTGGGCTCGTGAAAAGTGTTTTTTCAAGCCAGAGTTTAGTTTTACAGGCGACGACATGTTGTACAAAGGGAGCCAGAGATGGCGCAGTCGGGAAGCGGATGTGGCTCCTGCACTAAGCGTGTGAGAGAGAGTGACGTGATCTGTCCCTGATTTGTCCACATAGTATTGCGCTATTGACCTAATAACACAATAACTTCAGCGTCAACGGGGGACACATTAGCTGAACAAATAAAAACGTTTTGCTCCTAAATGTTCTTGTGGGATTGACTTTGTAGTTTGACCAGGATTGACAGAACGTATCCCCTCCGGGATCACGTTTCCGGTTTCCGGTTACGTTCCCCTCATGTGGAAGTTAGCGTCATGAGTTAGCGTCAAGTCGACAGGGTGGTTGCCAAGCTTTATGTTATGATGCGATCTATAAGATACATTCCCCTGATGCGTATGGTAGCGCCAACTGGCTAGCTACTTTCGGTGCCGTTGAACTTAATCGAATGCTTTTATTTATGTCGTTCGAATGACCAAGTGCCGTTAAAAAGCAAATTGCATGGCTATTGTATTGAATATGCTATTCGCGTATACTAGCTACATCATGCTAACATCGTACAGGGACCAGTAAAGTCTTACGACACGCGAGCACAAGTTTGATCACCTCTACTGTGAAGTAAAAAAGTGGACAAATTACGTTTTCTGTGAGAAATGTATTGGCGAACTCACGTGCACACACAGCGGTCTACATTCTAAAGCTCCACTTTGCCCTCCCTATCAAAAGGAAAGTTATTTCAAAATTTCAAGTCCGGCAAGCCATCTAACTGGCAAGCATGCCGTTAGAGCTAAATTTATTAAAGGGGACCAACGCTCATTTCCATATTCATATTCATTCTGGGACTTAACTAGAGTAGCTTTTCATGATTCACAGATAAAAAAAATTGTTTTATTTATCTGTACAGAGCTCGAAATTGCGACCATTTCGCATACGCTCCCGAAATGTAATCTGTGCGACCTCGAAATATATCAGACTGTGTCGAGTAGAAAAAACCTTTCGAAACCGAGCGTTCAGAGCTGGAGCTTTTTTTTCTCACAGCGATACCGTTCGTGTACCAAATTTCTTTGAAATGCACAATTATACCGCACATATTACATATAATCGCTTAAAGAACCCCTAGACATCAATGAGCACAAAAAAGACGTTAATTGTTGCTTAGTAACGTTAGCCTCTTAGCAGTTTAGCAAGCTCAACATTCCACCAATGTTAAGTCAATGGAGGTCGTTTTTTTTTTAAAGCTTTATAGTTTAAAATGTATAAATCTAGAAAAAGCAACCTGACCAGTATACCTAATGGTGGCCACATGTCTAGCTTAAAAACTGTAGGAGATACGCCCGGAAGAACCAGGAATAATAATGATAAGTAAAGATTATATAGAAAGAACAGTTTGCGTCTTTGGCAAGCAAACTAATTATAGTACTAAGATCTGGATGATATAACGTTAACTACCATTTTCTATGTGTAGCAACTAGCAAAATCCATCTGGAACCACCGGGCTCTGAGAGAAGAACTGGTTCTTCTAATAATGTTGCAGGCTATATCAATATTTATTTCTGAATATAGAGGGTGGCTAAAAATGGATATGGACTAACGAACGCTAATCTAATCACGTTAACCTCCCAGCTACTCTACTATCTTACGTTAGCGTGCTACTAGCTTTCTAGCTAGCTAATGAGGTTAACTTGATTAGATTGGCGTTCGTTAGTCCATTTCTACGATAGCTGATGCTGAGCTAAACATGTTTGCTAACCGTCAGGCGCTAACGTTAACTTCATTAGCAAGTGACTGACCTATCTGGGTGCGTTTTCAGGCGCCTGATAAAGTTGGATTTGGTCGACCCAGCATCCTTCATGTAGATCCCGCAGACTTTCCATTTAGCGATCCTTTTCTTTGGGCTTTGTGTCAAATTAGTATAGCCAAAGGCTATAACAAATGGCACAGCAGTAGCAGGTGTGCTAGCCATGGTGTCTTACAGTCATCTGTGGCCGTGGCGGCGCGCGCGACATGCGTACGGTTACGTGTGATGGCGGGAATGACATTCAGCTCGCTAGACATTTCCTTAATGCGCCAAAAAATTAAAGGAACAAATAATAATAATTGTTCACGAGTCGCAAACCTCGAGTCCGAGTCAAGTCTCAAATCTTTTGAGGACGAGACTCGAGTCAAGTCTCAAGTCACAGTGTGTGCGACTTAAGTGCGACTCGAGTCCAAGTCGCAAACTCGAGTCCCCATCTCTGCTCATCTCTCGGTGGGCTAATATCAGTACCGCTCGCTAGTTAGTGAAACGGACAGCAAACCATTCGGCAATAAATATATGTAGAGAAGTAGATAAGTGTAGCGGGGTCTAATCTGCGTTGTGTCTGTTTTGGATAATGACGAGATCGACGCGCTGAATCCCCTTCAAAGGCACTTTATTTCTCCACCTGTGATAATAGATACCCCACCAGCCCTTAGCAGCGCCTCCTCGTACCGTTAATTTTTGCAAAAGGGCCCCAGCGTGCGTGAGGGCGGTGACAATATAAATAGACCGACACACTCACACCGAGTGTGGCGCCAAATAATAATAACATGTAGCTAGCTCACGGCTACCGCAGCAAACATCGTATAGTACAAAAGTAGTGCGAATCGTACAGTATTGGTTTTACGAAAATACAAGAGACATACCAAAAATAAAATACAGTGCACAAATCATACCTGTGATAATAGAGAACTCATCAACGGTGCATACACGGGATACCACACCAGCCCTTAGCAGCGCCTATTGAGCATGAATGTTGCAGTTTTAGCACCGTCCAGACTGTCATACTATCAATGCTGCGTAGCCGCTGTGATGGCGATCTTTACCAAAATTAAAACCATTTGTGCACGATGGTAAAAATAAACTAAAAGGAAGATCACGACTATATGTCCCGAACAAGTGACATAAACTTCTCATAACAAAATATTTAATTGAAAATACAATTATACGATTAACAATAAAATATTATAAGGGCAAAGAAAAACGTACCTCCTCGTATCGTTAACTTTAGCAAAGGAACGATCAGAGATTGACGTCAGAACGTTAACCCTTCGTGGGCGTAACTAACAGGGTAGATCCTATCAAGCACCAAATATTCACGTAACAACAACAGTACCTGGAATTCCAGATAAAATAATAATATACAGTACTCTTACGTTTATTAAAGCAATAAAAACATTCATTTTAACAACACCATCCGAAAGTGTTGATACACTCGGCCAAATACCTCTGCGAGTGCTATATTTCACAGTAAAAGTGCTTGTTCATAAAAAGTGTAACATCATCACTCTATTACATAAGCACGACATAGGTAGATATATTTAAGTTAGCTCCCGAGCTAGGAGGGGATAATTTAGAATTTGTTGTAACACTACCATGATGCAGAGCCTCCGGATAGGAGCGGAGAACAGAGGCCTTCAGAACAGAAGAAGAAGAAAATGGAGCACGTGACTCACGTCACGACGTCACAGACTCTCAGAAAACGGCCAGGTTCACAATGTTAGCACCCAGAGCAGTGTCTTAAAAATATAATCATGGCAAGTGAAAATCAACAACCGATATCTTGATTTATTATTTTCATATATGTCCGACAATAACTTTTTCATGAAAAAGTTAACGTATGCATGCTTAATGCCTATTTAGTTCCGAGCCCATTTTCAGTTACATTCAAAGGTTATAATATCATTTTAAAGATCTACGTTAAGAGGGTGACGGAGCAACACATCAGAATAAGCTACATGACAAAAACAAGCCAATCAGCCCATCGAGGCGAATCATTAGATGAGTTATGCTAAATGTGTTTTGCAACACTGGCCGCATTCACAAAATATCTCGAAACTTTAAATAACTACCCATGTGGATCCTGGTAAACGTTTCATCAATAAACAATGGCCTAAACATTTCATTCCGTAGTTGGGCTAAACTAGTGCCATCTGATGAGTCCGAATAAAGGAATTAAGTAGGTTTGTCCCATGATCCAATAAAATCAAATGAAATAACCGTGCTGAGGAAATGGAGACAGGGAAAGGCCGTACGCTGGGTGCACGTTACAGGTCACAGGTTACAGCCAGGGGTTTACCTCCACCTAGTGGACACTTTAGGAAAGATTCGTTTTATGGCAGTATGTTACCTGTTGTGTGCCAAACCTCTTAGAACTGCAATAACGGATTATATATGTTGGGCTAAATGTTTATAAAAACGACAAAGGACTGCAATAGATGCAAAGTTTCAAGTTGTTCATTTTGCGTAGTTTTGCGTGCGAAAGCATCAGCTAAAAAACTTTTGCATAATTCGTTCAAATAGCCTAATGAGAAAATAAACATCCAAGTTGCCTTAGGTAAGAGCGCACACCAATGCAGATAACCACCAGTCTACTTTCCATTGTAACGTAAGCTTATGTGTACATGAACGCTCATAGCACGTTGGGGTGAAACAACGGTGGCACATAGATGGGACGTTTTTGATAAATCAATGCCTTTAAATGTGCTGACTCAATAAATGTAATAAACTTGAAACACTAAACCTTCAATTTATTTTAAGGGCGCACTTAGGATTATCCAAACGCTGTTGGTCAATACAATGTTTTTAAGAATGGAAGTGACGCAGAAGGTTCTTCTTCAAACAACATCAAACCATACAGGGAAAGATGCAACCGGCCCGTATGACGTCATCTCAAGGTGAGCTTCGCTCTATGAGGTAACACTGCGAATAATCTCACTATTCTTTGGCCTATATAAACCACGAAGTTATTTATCGAAGTTAGTTATTAAGTAACTTATCAAACAATTTAGTTATGGAAAACATAATGGAGATTGTTCAGCAGTATCTAACTGCAAATTTACAGAAAACTGTAAGTAGCTCCATCTACACTCTGTGTCTAAACGCGCGTGTTGCTGCTTGGTTTAAAAAATACAATTGAAGTAACCTTCCATGGGAATTCTGACGTAGTCTATAGCTTGTAAATATGTACTTTTCATAATTATTAATACAAAATGCGAATTATCTGTTTTTCTGTATGGAATGGAGTAATGCTTCCAGAGCTGCAACATAGTTTAAAAAACCCTAAAGAAGAGAAACAAATATTGAAAGGAGTTTTTAATTATTTATCCTAAAGCCTCGTGAATTTTAGGCAATGATAATCCGGAGATCTCTTACCTCCAGGCCTGGAGATATTTGTTATTTCAGTGTCCAATATAAATGACATGTGTGGATTCTTTGGAAACAAATTCTGAAAAGTATAACTTTTGAAATCTTGAAATCGCCAGAAGGCCAACAGGCACTGTGGCCCTCCAGGGTTTGGGTTGGAGACCCCTGGTCTAAATCCTAGTGTGTGTTTGTGCATGTTGATAATGCTGGACATTATGGCTTAATGATTTTGGGCAGAGAGGGGAACAGGCAATGAAGGACTCTCTGGCCCAGCTGGAGAAGGCCCTCAAGGAGGTGATGGAGAGGGAGGTGGCGAGGGAGGTGGCCCGGAGACTGGCTCCATTTGATCAGCGACTCCAGAAGATGGAAGCGTTCATCCGCATTCAGGTAAATCTTTAGAAACTCTAAAGATGACGTATTGACGTATTCTTAAATGTACTTTAGTCAGGTTTGAAAAACACACTTGAAAAACTAAAGACAGTCACGGGAATTGGAAACATGGCTGACACTGGTAATAAGTCTGTGGCCTGAAGGTAAAAAAAAAATACAGCAGTTCTTTGTGCAAAGACACGTTATTAATGAGAGAGGTCAGAGGAGCCAGACTCGGCCAGACAGGTGAAAACCGACAGGAAGCTGACAGTAACACAAATAACCACACATTACAACAGTGGTATGCAGAAGAGCGTCTCTGAACACACAATGTGTCAAACCTCTAAGTGGATAGGCTACAGCAACAGAAGAGTTAATAAGTCAAATAAATAAGTCTAATACCTAAAACCTAACAATAATACCTAATACCTAATAAAATGCTCACTTAGTGTAAATTGTTTTGTAAAATTAAATGCCAAATCCCTACAACACAAGTTTACTTGTGATTATAATTGTTATATAATTATTCATGTATTAACTTACATTTGAGTAATTTAGCAGACGCCCAATGTAGACATAAAGTATCGCTGTACAACAAACTGACCTTGAGTGCAGATTCTTTATCGTATTTTTAGTGTATAATGTGAAATGGGGATGACGATTCTGTCCGTGGTGTTGCTGCTCTGAATGTGGGAGGCTGACACACAGGTGTGACGTTGCAGGCTGATGGCTCACCTGGCCCCGCCCGGCTGCAGAACCTGCTCCACCCGCCCATCGCCTCACGCTGTTCGCCCCAGACCACAGTGAGGACTGCGTTCCCCTCTCTCTCCACACTGAACCGCCCTCAGCCCTGGCTGCGTCTGCCTGGGTTCTCCTTCACCCTGGGGAGCTCCGGGGAGAGGCCTGACCTGTCCCTGGAAGACCTGCAGGGAGAGGAAGCCAGCCCCACCACCCCCGGCCCCAACACCCCCAACAGACCCAACACCCCCGGCCCCAACACCCCCACCAGACCCAACACCCCCACCAGCCCCAACACCCCCAGCCTGCCATCATGCCTGCCGACTCCGGAGACTTCCGAGGCCATGATTGCGCGGCACAGGGCACGTGCCCTCCTCCAAAAGCGGAGCTCCACCCCGCCTGAGACCCCACCCACGCGAGTCCCCAAGCCTCCCAGCTCGACTCCCAGCAGAGCCATTCCGGCCCGGGCCAGGGCCCTCCTGCAGCGCCTATCCAGGTCTGCAGCCACCCCCCCTCCTCCCCAAAGCGCCCCGTCAGTCATCGCAGAGAGCCAGGGGCCCCTGCTGATCCCCACACCTCCCACCGAGCCGAAGAAGAAGAAATCCCGCTTTTCTCTCTTCTCGGCCAAAGCGGCTCCCACTCCCTGCTCCACCAACTCCGGTGAGCCCACCCCACCCTGAACGGCTCATTATATTCATAATTACGCTCACATTTACGTGTGACGATTCAATCGGTCCTATCTTGTTGCTTGTATCAGAAACCATCTCACGGTGTACAGATGGGGAATCTCTCAAAGGAATTTCTCTATCATCTGCAAAGCTATCTGCACAAAAAGAAAACATGGAAAAAACCAATGAGCACATGGTGATGACAACTAAACAGACAGATTACATTAATGTCAATAAAATGGCCAATAGGATTTGCATCACCATCTGCTGAAAGGGAAAAATGAGATGAAAAAACAAAATGGCCGACTAGCAAAACAAAATGGCCGACAAGCAGAATACACTTGAAATGTATTAATAGATGACATGTGGCATGTATTCTGTACCGAAGGGGAATGGTTCAGTAGGACTGGTTTATGGTTTGTTTTCACTGGTATGACATCACTCACTGATCATGTGACTCCACAGATGTGCCTGGATTTTTGCCATTTGCAAATCCAGATGTGGCCTTGGACCAGAGCTTGCAGCTCATCAACGGTGAAAACTGGTAGGCAGACGCTAATGTTAACCACGCTGATCCAAAACAAATAATCTTCAATTTTTCAAGATATACAAACATTTTACATTATACTTAAATGGCAGTCAATAACACTTTCAGATATTGCAATAAGTATTATTGGTGAGGTTGTAATTTAATTTTGCAACAGGACAAAACACAACTCTCTTGTAGAAATGGAATAGACAGCGATTTATTGCAGATATGTGTGAAAATATAGTTATGATTGGTGTCTGTGGACCTGCAGGGAGAAGAAGATCGAAGGGCTGACCTCCATCCGCCGGCTGGCTCACTGTCACCCTGAGCTACTGACCGCCAACCTCCATAGGGTCTGCTTGGCAGTCACGCAAGAGGTACTCGGGTTTTCCTGTCTGAACCTGTCGAGTGTGTGTGTTTATTCTGCTTCACACTGGTTTGTGTTTGTGCTTCTGCCATTGTTCTGATGGTGTGTAGTGGCTCACACACCTGTTTGTTTGTCTCCAGGTGCAGAATCTGCGCTCCATGATATCGCGTGCTGCCATGACAACGCTGGGGGACATGTACCTCTGCCTGCAGAGAGCCATGGACCCCGAGCTGGACTGGACCGCCAGGGTGCTGCTCCAGAAGGCTGGAGAGACCAGCCAATTTATCCAGCAGGATGTGCATGTGGCCTTGGGTCACATGGTGCACAACTGCAGCCCCAACCGCTGCATCAAAGTCCTGCTGAACGGGGGCCTGAGGTGGGCGGGCTTACCCTCAAACACCATCGTGGAGTTTCAGTCAAACTTGGCATGGTGTTTAATGTGTGTAATTTGCCAATCAGACAGAATTTGAGTTGTGGGTGTGTTCACAAGTGGGTTTTTCTCTCGCTAGTGACCGGAACGCAGGGATCAGGGCCTGCAACGCCCGTCTGCTGGAGGCCCTGGTGGAGGTCATGGGGGCGACTCGCCTGCTTGGGCTGAATAGAGAAATGCTGGACAGCTTCCTGTCCGCTGCCAGCCGCCTGCCCCACGACGCCTCACCGGAAGTCAGGTGGGCAGCACATCTTTACGCACCTGGCTGTCTGTCTGTCCACACATTCGCTCCGTGGAGAGGACAGCACAGCCCATCCTGATAAATATACCCTCCCCTTTCTCCAGGAGCTCCGGAAGGAAAATCATTGGAGTGGTGTCAGCCGACAAAAGGCTGAACAGGAAGCTGATCAAGCTCCTGTGAAGCCATCGCTCACTCACTCACTCACTCACTCACTCACTCACTCACTGAAACACTCACTCACTCACTCACTCACTCACACACTCACTAACTCACTGAAACACTCACTCACTCACTCTTTGACTCACTCACTCACTCACACACTCACTAACTCACTGAAACACTCACTCACTCACTCTTTGACTCACTCACTCACTCACACTCTGACTCACTCAAACACTCACTCACTCACTCACTCAAACACTCACTCAAATACTGACTGACTCACTCACTCACTCACTGAAACACTCACTCACTCACTCACTCAAACACTCAAACACTCACTCAAATACTGACTCACTCACTCACTCACTCACTCACTCAAACACTGACTCACTCACTCACTCACTCACTCAAACACTGACTCACTCACTCACTCACTCACTCACTCACTCCCCCACCCAAACACTCACTCACATGAAACTATGCCGTTTGATTCGGACCCAAAATCAGACGTATGAGAGGCCAAGGGCGGCTACTGGTATTGCGGTAAGCCAATGATACAGCGACTGATGGCAGTGGCGAATGAGAGACTGTACAAGTTCCTGGCTACTGACACTCCTAGGCTGGCAACTCACCTGGCTAGACTAGCAACTCACCTGTCTAGACTAGCAACTCACATGCCTAGACTAGCAACTGACTATCCTGGACTAACAACTCACTCACCTAGACTAACAATTCACTCGCCTAGGCTGGCAACTCACCTGCCTAGACGAGCAATTCACTGTCCTGGTCTAACAACTCACTCACCTAGACCTACAACTCACTCACCTAGACTAACAATTCACTCACCTAGACTAATGACTAGGACGACATGGCTCAGGCAGTAAGAGCAGTCGTCTGGCAGTCGGGAGGGTTTGATCCCCCGCCCGGGCTGTGTCAAAGTGTCCCTGAGCAAGACACCTAACCGCCAAATGCTCCTGACGAGCTGGTCGGCGCCTTGCATTGGCAGCCAATCGCCTGGAGTAGACTAACAATTCACTCGCCTAGACGGAGCAACTCACCTGTCTAGGCTAACCACCCAGCCTCCTTGGTTTGCATTGCGCTAACACACTGCTCATAATCCCTCGCTCTCTGATGCCTCGATGGTTAACCTTCGTTATCCTCTTCATATTGTTATTAATGTAACTGAATGTAGTAGGCTGGCCCTACTGCTGTTGTTTAAAAGTGTAATACGTGTAAATACCTAGGTAGGAGCCAGTTGCTATTCCAGGCAGGTGAGTTGCCAGCCAAGGCGTTTCAGTAGCCAGGCACTTGCACAGTCTCTCATTTGTGATCGCCGGCACATCAGTCGCTGCATCATTGGCTTAGCGCGATACGTGACTAGCCACCCTCGGCCTCTCATACGTATGGTTTTTGGCACGAATCAAATGCCATACTCAAACACTCACTCACTCACTCACTCACTCACACACTCGCTCAAACACTCAAAACACTCACACACTCACTCACTCACTCACTCACTCAAACACTCACTTGCTCACTCACTCACACACTCGCTCAAACAACACTCAAAACACTCACACACCCACTCACTCACTCCTACACGGCTGTTAGAGCTTTCTGATACAGAGCCCCACTGCTGTGGAACATTCATTATCCTAACCTGCTTATCCTGAACAGCCTATCCCAGCATACCTTGGGGCGAAAGGCAGGAATACACCCTGTTCAGGTCGCCAGTCCATCGCAGGGCACACACGCCATTTGCTCACACACTCCTACCCACGGACAATTTAGACTCTATAATCAGCCTAACCTGCATGTCTTTGGACTGTGGGAGGAAACCGGAGTAAACCCACGGAAACACGGGGAGAACATGCAAACTCCGCACAAATAGTCCCCGGCCGACGGGGATTCGAACCCAGGACCTCCTTGCTGTGAGGCGGCAGTGCTACCCACTGCACCATCCATGCCCCACCCACTGCACCATCCGTGCTGCCTGCCTGCTGTGGAACACCCTTCCTGATATATGGTGGTTCTGGAGATGGGGGCTGGATCAGCCTCGTGTTTAAATAAAATCCACATGTGATCGGTGACACTGAGTCGTCCTTAACACTCACACACTCAAACACTTGCTAACACAAACACTCACTCACTCAAACACTCACTCACTAAATCAGTCAAACATTCACTCACTCAATCATTAACTTACATTCAATGCCTAAAAACTGGCTCGCAGGTACATATAATATCTTATTTCAGGATCTTTTGTTTTATTAATTTTTTTTTTAGCTCAAATGGGTTTTTAACCTCTCTTCGACAATCCACATATTCTATTCATCACCATGTTTCCACTACACATTAATCTATAACTGTGTGGCACACCTGCCCCATCTGAGGAGTGCCAAACCTGGACTGGAGAGGCTCAGGACACCCCATCAGATCCAAACCCCAAAACCCCCAAACCTGCAGCTCCACAGAGAGATGGACCGACCGGAGGAATGGTGGAGTCCGTGTGTAAGTATGGGAGGATGTTTGCTTCTTCCCCCGCCGCCCTTCGTAATTCACCCATTGGCATGCTTGGGTACATCTCCCAGGAAAAGGCTTTGGATTTGTACCCAGATCTTGGACAAAATTAGACAAAAATTATTAAGATCTTAAAATATAATGTATATACAGTATATATACTCACAGAGCACTTTATTAGGAATGTTTTTACTTTATTCTATCTACTTATTCCTGTGATTATCTAATCAGCCAATTGTGGGGCAGCAGTGCAATGCATACAATCATGTAGATACATGTCAGGAGCTTCAGTTAATGTTCAAGCTCCTGTGATAGTCCTTTTCCATACGCTTTTTATTTTATCTTCTTCAATAACAAGGAGACCTGAGTTTATTTGTCTCATACAGCAATGCATGATGGGAAATATGGGAGGGGCTACATGTAACGGCATTCCCTTTTAAGCGGCATTCCCAGTCATGCTTATATGTCCGCTAATAACTTTTTCATCAAAAAGTAAACGTATACTTGCTTAATGCCTATTCAGTTGCGAGTGTTGTGAATTCTTCATGTTCAGACACTTTTATTCTGAAATTAACGCTTTATTCGGACGGTTTGTTTCCATTTATTCTCGTGCCGTATATTGGCTTGTTTTGTGCTGTCACTACCGGTGCAACAGTTAGTCACTGACGATGTAAGTTTAAAACCTGTTAAGCCCTGGCCATATTTTCAGAAAAAATGCCTAAAAAGACATACCCAAAGTAAATGAAGAATTGCTCCACAATAGTAAGGTTCATATGCATGTTCTTGGACCTCAGAGATGTATTCCCAATGTGTGAAAAGATTGTGAGTTACTATGCCTGAGTAAATTGGAATAAACCAAAGGAGAAATGTGAAATTTCTATCCTCGCCTGTTTTTCCCCCCTATCTGACAGAGGATAACACCATGCCAACAATGATTCCATGTAGAAAAATGCCATTGTTCACCTTCAGCAAGTCCTTGACTACAAATGTACCACATTTCGATAGAATTTGAGCAAAGGGCAAAGCCTCCACAAAGGTTTTAGTAAGGATACTACCAGGCGGACACTCAATTTGGCACAATTTGGCACCAAAGTGTGCCAACTGGGTTATTTTCCACTTCCAATGGAAACTGGCTGGAAAATACAACTTCTGTCCATTACAGGAGTCTATTGCCATCTACTGGAGCTTTTGGATATGGCACAGCCTTGTGCACAGTATAATATCAATTAAAAATACAACTAAATGTATCATTTTGTCTCGAAATGGAGTAGTTTTATTTTACCAACTAAATATGATATACAATAATATAATATCCAAATATAAAGTAAAAACGAATGCCAATGTGCAATATAAAATGTCCACTCCAATAATAGAATAACCAAATATAAAGTGATCAATGTCAATGTGCAATTAGAAAACAAAAATATCACAATTAGTGTAAACAATGTACTCTTGAAAACAACTATTGCGCATTCAAATAACGTAAACAGGAACAGTCTTTGCGTTTGCCCACAGCACTCCGTGGCTGTTTCAGGTCTGATAACAACATTCCCTCCCCCTCCCCTCCCCTCCCCTCCCCTCCCTCCCCCTCCCCCTCCCCCTAGGCTTTCTGGGATACCGTGCGTACAGGTCCTCCTCTTCTGAGGCGATTTCATTCGTAGTTGCCGAGTCTGACCGACTCATAAACTCCGCTAAAATGTCCTTGTCGGCGTTATACACTTTCACAGCGTCACAGCGTCGAAACACAGCGTCAAATAAAACTCTCTAATTCACCAAAAACTTTCGAAACGGCCGTGCGCTCCGACTTCTTCATTTAGCTTGTTTTTTACGCACATGGAGTGGTGTCTTTACGCCTGGATGTGAGGTCAGCTGGGTATTGTAGTCTACAGAATGTTTTATCTCATTCGATTCAGTAGCTTCTCCCCTTTCAAAGGACAACAAACATGGCCGCACAGCAGCTGGCTGTTCGACGGTAAAACCATTTCTTTCTACTTTTTCTGTATTTGCGGTTTTAAGGTTAAAAATCATTTCTAAATGCACTAAAATACACTTTCGATCGTGTTTTGTGACGAACATTTGAACATTAGGGTCTAAACTTTGAGCAACAGTTGAAAATAAACACCATTGCCCTGTTTTATTATGTTTTCTAGTGGATGGATCAAGCCGGTATTTTTTTCGGCCCGCCGGCGGGCCGATCGGGCTTAAGAGGTTTTAATTATCAGTGTTAGAAAGTTCATGTAATATAACAACGTGATTCTTTCTCCGTGTTTCATGACTTTATATTGTTTAGTCGATGTTAATCATATTCATTTACCGCCTGTTTACCGCCAATGTCTCCGTTCTGTAATTCTCATGTTCGGAAACTAGCTTCGCGAGGTACTAGCTAACTAGCTAGTTTAGCTAGCTTGCCCTGTATCACTACAAGCACACAGTTTTCGGTGTTATGTCGATAGTGTTTACTGCAATAGTTAAAGTTAGTATTCATCCAGAGATATGCAGATCAATAGTCCTTAAATGCTTTTAGTAAATGTTGTTTATCAGTAACAATTCAAATATTAATGTATTTATTTGTTTTGTTTCAGAAACACACATATATATATATCTACAGATAACAGTATGCACCATTACGTTGTACCATTTATACTACTGGCTCTGCTGACATTCTGCAAGTAAACAGTTTCAAACCAAACTGATGACTCCATGCTCTCTGACCGGAGCCCTGTAGTGGTCAATTATCCCACAACCAGTTTCAGGGGTCCAATCCCCAATATCATTTCAAAAATCTATGTTAAGAGGGTGAAAAATTAGATGAAAAAACTAAATGGCCGACTAGCAAAACAAAATGGCCGACAAGCAGAATACACTCGAAATGTATTAATAGATGACATGTGGCATGTATTCTGTACCGAAGGTGAATGGTTCAGTAGGACTGGTTTATGCTCTGTCTTGTTTTCACTGGTATGACATCATTCACTCATGTGACTCCACAGATGTGCCAGGATTTTTGCCATTTGCAAATCCAGATGTGGCCTTGGACCAGAGCTTGCAGCTCATCAACTGTGAAAACTGGTAGGCAGATGCTAATGTTAACCATGCTGATCCAAAACAAATGAACTCAGTCTTCCATTTTTCAAGATTTACAAACATTTTACAATATACTTAAATGGCAGTCAATAACACTTTCAGATATTGCAATATGTATTATTGCTGTGGTTGTAATTTAATTTTGCAACAGGACAAAACACAACTCTCTTGTAGAAATGGAATAGACAGCGATTTATTGCAGATATGTGTGAAAATATAGTTATGATTGGTATCTGTGGACCTGCAGGGAGAATAAGATCGAAGGGCTGACCTCCATCCGCCGGCTGGCTCACTGTCACCCTGAGCTACTGACCGCCAACCTCCATAGGGTCTGCTTGGCGGTCACGCAAGAGGTACTCGGGTTTTCCTGTCTGAACCTGTCGAGTGTGTGTTTATTCTGCTTCACACTGGTTTGTGTTTGTGCTTCTGCCATTGTTCTGATGGTGTGTACAGTTGCTCACACACCTGTTTGTTTGTCTCCAGGTGCAGAATCTGCGCTCCATGGTATCGCGTGCTGCCATGACAACGCTGGGGGACATGTACCTCTACCTGCAGAGAGCCATGGACCCCGAGCTGGACTGGACCGCCAGGGTGCTGCTCCAGAAGGCTGGAGAGACCAGCCACTTCATCCAGCAGGATGTGCATGTGGCCTTGGGTCACATGGTGCACAACTGCAGCCCCAACCGCTGCATCAAAGTCCTGCTGAACGGGGGCCTGAGGTGGGCGGGCTTACCCTCAAACACCATCGTGGAGTTTCAGTCAAACTTGGCATGGTGTTTAATGTGTGTAATTTGCCAATCAGACAGAATTTGAGTTGTGGGTGTGTTCACCAGTGGGTTTTTCTCTCGCTAGTGACCGGAACGCAGGGATCAGGGCCTGCAACGCTCGTCTGCTGGAGGCCCTGGTGGAGGTCATGGGGGCGACTCGCCTGCTTGGGCTGAAGAAAGAAATACTAAACAGCTTCCTGTCCGCTGCCAACCGCCTGCCCCACGACGCCTCACCAGGTGTCAGGTGGGCAGCACATCTTTACACACCTGGCTGTCTGTCTGTCCACACATTCGCTCCGTAGAGAGGACAGCACAGCCCATCCTGATAAATATACCCTCCCCTTTCTCCAGGAGCAGCGGAAGGAAGATCATTGGAGTGGTGTCAGCCGACAAAAGGCTGAACACGAGGCTGATCAAGCTCCCGTGACGCTGGACGTTCCGAATTCGGGGGGAGTTTTCGTGGTGATGAGGGTGGAAGTGCGAGATGACCATGGAGGCGGTCCGTTTCACCTTGGCTCCACCCTGCGGCATTTTGGACCTGACGGGCACCGTCTGCGCCACCAAGCACTTCTGCTAATGCACCTGCAGGGGGCGCAAAAACACAGACCGAGCAGAAATGCTAAATGGTTGGCATTTATATAGCGCCTTTATCCAAAGCGCTGTACAATTGATGCTTCTCATTCACCCATTCATACACACATTCACACACCAACGGCGATTGGCTGCCATGCAAGGCGCCAACCAGCTCGTCAGGAGCATTTGGGGGTTAGGTTGTCTCGCTCAGGGACACTTGGACACAGCCCGGGCAGGGGATCGAACCGGCAACCCTCCGACTGCCAGACGACTGCTCTTACTGCCTGAGCCATGTCGCCCATACACAACGTATGGACCATGTGCCGGTTACATCACCCACTGATGTCCCACGTGGGCTCGTGAAAAGTGTTTTTTCAAGCCAGAGTTTAGTTTTACAGGCGGCGACATGTTGTACAAAGGGAGCCAGAGATGGCGCAGTAGGGAAGCCGATGTGGCTCCTCCACAAGCGTGTGAGACAGAGTGACGTGATCTGTCCCTGATTTGTCCACATCGTATTGCGCTATTGTCCTAATAACACAATAACTTCAACGTCAACAGGGGACACATTAGCTGAACAAATAAAAACGTTTTGCTCCTAAATGTTCTTGTGGGATTGACTTTGTATTTTGACCAGGATTGACAAAACGTATCCCCTCTGGGATCACGTTTCCGGTTTCCGGTTACGTTCCCCTCATGTGGAAGTTAGCGTCATGAGTTAGCGTCAAGTCGACAGCCTGGTTGCCAAGCTTTATGCTATGATGCGATCTATAAGATACATTCCCCTGATGCGTATGGTAGCGCCAACTGGCTAGCATGTCTTTTTGTGAACGCATACGCTTAGTCATTACTCTGTCAATAAGCATTTATTTAGTCCGGTGTATCTAAGTTAGCGAAACATATGAATTGCCAATTCCCCAACAGTTTAAGATAGCAATGAGATAGCTAGTGCTTATCTCCAAAGATGCTCACAAGTCTTTGGTCACAAGTCCAAGTCAAGTCTCAAGTCTTTGGTCACGAGTCCAAGTCAAGTCTCAAGTCTTTGGTCACAAATCCAAGTCAAGTCTCAAGTCTTTGGTCACAAATCCAAGTCAAGTCTCAAGTCTTTGGTCACGAGTCCAAGTCAAGTCTCAAGTCTTTGGTCACGAGTCCAAGTCAAGTCTCAAGTCTTAGGTCACGAGTCCAAGTCAAGTCTCAAGTCTTTGGTCACGAGTCCGAGTCAAGCCTCAAGTCTCTTATGGTTGTAATGAGCGTTCTATCATCTGCTGCATGCCAACACTACATAGCTATATCTAAGGAATTCAAAACATGTACTGTATTACTCCTTCATCTATTAGCATACAGTATCAGCATTGATTAGTTGTTTGGTATAACGAGCGTGCGTCTACGTTTAAGTTGCAAATAACCGTGTTGTATCCTTCTAACGTAATTTACATAGCAACTGAACTGTCTGATCACGCCGAATCACTGATAGCGCCAAGAGAAATTAATGACGATTCAGAAAATGTATAACTTTTAAAGTTTTAAAACAATCCCACCGACTTTTGCCATTTATGGACGGTGCGACAGAAACTTTCCGTGCCGTTGAACTTAATCGAATGCTTTTATTTATATCGTTCGAATGACCAAGTGCCGTTAAAAAGCAAATTGTCTGGCTTTGTGCTATTCGCGTATGCTAGCAACATCAGGCTAACATCGTACAGGGACCAGTAAAGGCTTACGACACGCGAGCACAAGTTTGATCACCTCTACTGTGAAGTAAAAAAGTGGACAAATTACGTTTCCTGTGAGAAATGTATTGGCGAACTCACGTGCACACACAGCGGTCTACATTCTAAAGCTCCACTTTGCCCTCCCTATCAAAAGGAAAGTTATTTCAAAATGTCCGGCAAGCCATCTAACTGCCAAGCATGCTGTTAGAGCTAAATTTATTAAGGGGAACTATTTATTAAAGGGGAACTATACTAATTGAATCTGTGCGACCTCGAAATATATCAGACTGTCGAGTAGGAAAAACCTTTCGAAACCGAGCGTTCAGAGCTGGAGCTTTTTTTCTCTCACAGCGATACCGTTCGTGTACCAAATTTTTTGAAATGCACAATTATACCGCACATATTACATATAATCGCTTAAAGAACCCCAAGACATCAATGAGCACAAAAAAAAGACGTTAATTGTTGCTTAGTAACGTTAGCCTCTTAGCAGTTTAGCACGCTCAACATTCCACCAATGTTAAGTCAATTTAGGTCGTTTTTTTCAAGCTTTATAGTTTAAAATGTATGAATCTAGAAAAAGCAACCTGACCAGTATAGCTTACGGTGGCCACATGTCTAGCTTAAAAACTATAGGAGATACGTCTGGAAGAACCAGGAATAATACTAAGTAAAGATTATATAGAAAGAACAATTTGCGTCTTTGGCAAGCAAACAATTATAGTACTAAGATCTGGATGATATAACGTTAACTACCATTTTCTATGTGTAGCAACTAGCATCCATCTGGAACCACCGGGCTCTGAGAGAAGAACTGGTTCTACTTATAATGTTGCTGTCACGTTTCAGGTCTGTCTCGCCATGTTTTATGTTTATTCATGTTGTCTTAGTCACGTAGTGTCTTCATGTATTATGTTAGTCTAGGTTCGTCATGTTGTTTAGTTATGTTATTTTCTTGTCATGTTTAGTTATGTCTCGTTACGATTTATTCTCTTGTCATGTCTAGTTATGTTTTCGTACGATTATATTCCTGGTTATGTTTAGTGGTCATCGTCTTAGTTTCGCGTTGTGTCATGTTTTGATTTATGTTTATTGTTACGTTAACTGGTCACGGTTTATGCATACACTTTTACATGTTTTTCCGAAAACCTTGCGTTCCGCCTTTTCTCTCTCTCTCCTTCTGTAATTCACTTCCTAATTGTTTCTATTTGTCTATTTACTAAAACTACTAACGCTAGATCAGGATTGGGTAGAGACTAACAAACTAGTCATGTGTTCATGTTACCTTACGTTTCTCGTGCATGTCATTTACTAATTTACTAATGCTAGGGCAGGATAGGTTTATTACTAACGATTACTAATCTCCTTGTTAAACTTGTCATCCATCGCACCTGTTTTCCATTTCCTTGCTACGCTCTAACTAATTGTCTACACCTGTCTACACCTGCATTTATAGCCCAGTCGCGCAACTGTTCACTGCGAAATTGTCTGCCTGTTTTCCACGCAACTCTTGAGCAGTTACTGTTTTGATTACACGTTACGATCCAAGCCTGTTTACCGACCATAGATTATTGATTCCTGTTTTGTGACCTTCGTTTGTTTTTTGACTACGTCCCCGCCTACCGTTTTTGTACTTTTGCCCCGCTGATTGTTTCATGGTTTCGACCCCCGCTTCGCCCACGACTACGCCTCTGCCTGCCGTCCTCCTGTTCATCTGCCCCGCTGACAGCTCTCCTGCTACCGGACCTCCCTGCACGCCTACCGACTACGAGATTGCCTCTTCCCTCGGCATCGTGCTTTTTGTTTGTTTTGTATTTGTTTGGCTGGATCTTCGTGTATGGATTTTGCTTGTGTTGACTACGCTCCTGGGACTCGTCCCGAATAAAGCCCTAACGGGACTTTATTTTACTATTGTTTCTGAGTCGTGCATTTTGGGTCCAACCCCCACGCACCCGTCTCAGTTGCAGGCTATATCAATATTTATTTCTGAATATAGAGGGTGGCTAAAAATGGATATGGACTAACGAACGCTAATCTAATCACGTTAACCTCCCAGCTACTCTACTATCTGACGTTAGCGTGCTACTAGCTTTCTAGCTAGCTAATGAGGTTAACTTGATTAGATTGGCGTTCGTTAGTCCATTTCTACGATAGCTGATGCTGAGCTAAACATGTTTGCTAACCGTCAGGCGCTAACGTTAACTTCATTACCAAGTGACTGACCTATCTGGGTGCGTTTTCAGGCGCCTGATAATGTTGGATTTGGTCGATCCAGCATCCTTTATGTAGATCCCGCAGACTTTGCATTTAGCGATCCTTTTCTTTGGGCTTTGTGTCAAATTAGTATAGCCAAAGGCTATAACAAATGGCAGAGCAGTAGCAGGTGTGCTAGCCATGGTGTCTTACAGTCATCTGTGGCCGTGGCGGCGCGCGCCACATGCGTACGGTTACGTATGATGGCGGGAATGACATTCAGCTCGCCAGACATTTCCTTAATGCGCCAAAAAATTAAAGGAAAAAATAATAATTGTTCACGAGTCGCAAACCTCGAGTCCGAGTCAAGTCTCAAATCTTTTGAGGACGAGACTCGAGTCAAGTCTGAAGTCACAGTGTGTGCGACTTAAGTGCGACTCGAGTCCCCATCTCGGCTCATCTCTCGGTGGGCTAATATCAGTACCGTTCGCTAGTTAGTGAAACGGACAGCAAACCATTCGGCAATAAATATATGTAGAGAAGTAGATGAGTGTAGCGGGGTCTAATCTGCGTTGTGTCTGTTTCGGATAATGACGAGATCGACGCGCTGAATCCCCTTCAAAGGCACTTTATTTCTCCACCTGTGATAATAGATACCCCACCAGCCCTTAGCAGCGCCTCCTCGTACCGTTAATTTTTGCAAAAGGGCCCCAGCGTGCGTGAGGGCGGTGACAATATAAACAGACACACACTAACACCGAGTTTGGCGCCAAATAATAATAACATGTAGCTAGCTAACGGCTACCGCAGCAAACATCGTATAGTACAAAAGTAGTGCGAATCGTATAGTATTGGTTGTACGAAAATACAAAAGACTTACCAAAAATAAAATACAGTGCACAAATCATACCTGTGATAATAGAGAACTCATCAACGGTGCATACACGGGATACCACACCAGTCCTTAGCAGCGCCTATTGAGCATGAATGTTGCAGTTTTAGCACCGTCCAGACTGTCATACTATCAATGTTGCGTAGCCGCTGTGATGGCGATCTTTACCAAAATTAAAACCATTTGTGCACGATGGTAAAAATAAACTAAAAGGAAGATCACGACTATATGTCCCGAACAAGTGACATAAACTTCTCATAACAAAATATTTAATTGAAAATACAATTATACGATTAACAATAAAATATTATAAGGGCAAAGAAAAACGTACCTCCTCGTATCGTTAACTTTAGCAAAGGAACGATCAGAGATTGACGTCAGAACGTTAACCCTTCGTGGGCGTAACTAACAGGGTAGATCCTATCAAGCACCAAATATTCACGTAACAACAACAGTACCTGGAATTCCAGATAAAATAATAATATACAGTACTCTTACGTTTATTAAAGTAATAAAAACATTCATTTTAACAACACTATCCGAAAGTGTTGATACACTCGGCCAAATACCTCTGCGAGTGCTATATTTCACATTAAAAGTGCTTGTTCATAAATAGTGTAACATCATCACTCTATTACATAAGCACGACATAGGTAGATATATTTAAGTTAGCTCCCTAGCTAGCAGGGGATAAGTTAGAATTTGTTGCAACACTACCATGCTGCAGAGCATCCGGATAGGCGCGGAGAACAGAGGCCTTCAGAACAGAAGAAGAAGAAAATGGAGCACGTGACTCACGTCACGACGTCACAGACTCTCAGAAAACGGCCAGGTTCACGGCCGCCATTTTGGGTTGGCTTTGTGTCTGTTTCTATTGGCTATATGCGTCCCATACCTTCCTGTGTTCTAAAAACCACAATGTTAGCACTCAGAGCAGTGTCTTAAAAATATAATCATGGCAAGTGAAAATCAACAAACGATATCTTGATTTATTATTTTCATATATGTCCGACAATAACTTTTTCATGAAAAAGTTAACGTATGCATGCTTAATGCCTATTTAGTTCCGAGCTCATTTTCAGTTACATTCAAAGGTTATAATATCATTTTAAAGATCTACGTTAAGAGGGTGACGGAGCAACACATCAGAATAAGCTACATGACAAAAACAAGCCAATCAGCCCATCGAGGCGAATCATTAGATGAGTTATGCTAAATGTGTTTTGCAACACTGGTCGCATTCACAAAATGTCTCGAAACTTTAAATAACTACCCATGTGGATCCTGGTAAACGTTTCATCAATAAACAATAGCCTAAACATTTCATTCCGTAGTTGGGCTAAACTAGTGCCATCTGATGAGTCCGAATAAAGGAATTAAGTAGGTTTGTCCCATGATCCAATAAAATCAAATGAAATAACCGTGCTGAGGAAATGGAGACAGGGAAAGGCCGTACGCTGGGTGCACGTTACAGGTCACAGGTTACAGCCAGGGGTTTACCTCCACCTAGTGGACACTTTAGGAAAGATTCATTTTATGGCAGTAAGTTACCTGTTGTGTGCCAAACCTCTTAGAACTGCAATAACGGATTATATATGTTGGGCTAAATGTTTATAAAAACGACAAAGGACTGCAATAGATCCAAAGTTTCAAGTTGTTCATTTTGCGTAGTTTTGCGTGCGAAAGCATCAGCTAAAAAACTTTTGCATAATTCGTTCAAATAGCCTAATGAGAAAATAAACATCCAAGTTGCCTTACGTAAGAGCGCACACCAATGCAGATAACCATCAGTCTACTTTCCATTGTAACGAAAGCTAATGTGTACATGAACGCTCATAGCACGTTGGGGTGAAACAACGGTGGCACATAGATGGGACGTTTTTGATAAATCAATGCCTTTAAATGTGCTGACTCAATAAATGTAATAAACTTGAAACACTAAACCTCCAATTTATTTTAAGGGCGCACTTAGGATTATCCAAACGCTGTTGGTCAATACAATGTTTTTAAGAATGGAAGTGACGCAGAAGGTTCTTCTTCAAACAACATCAAACCATACAGGGAAAGATGCAACCGGCCCGTATGACGTCATCTCAAGGTGAGCTTCGCTCTATGACGTAACACTGCGAATAATCTCACTATTCTTTGGCCTATATAAACCACGAAGTTATTTATCGAAGTTAGTTATTAAGTAACTTATCGAACAATTTAGTTATGGAAAACATAATGGAGATTGTTCAGCAGTATCTAACTGCAAATTTACAGAAAACTGTAAGTAGCTCCATCTACACTCTGTGTGTTGCTGCTTGGTTTAAAAAATACAATTGAAGTAACCTTCCATGGGAATTCTGACGTAGTCTATAGCTTGTAAATATGTACTTTTCATAATTATTAATACAAAATGCGAATGATCTGTTTTTCTGTATGGAATGGAGTAATGCTTCCAGAGCTGCAACATAGTTTAAAAAACCTTAAAGAAGAGAAACAAATATTGAAAGGAGTTTTTAATTATTTATCCTAAAGCCTCGTGAATTTTAGGCAATGATAATCCGGAGATCTCTTACCTCCAGGCCTGGAGATATTTGTTATTTCAGTGTCCAATATAAATGACATGTGTGGATTCTTTGGAAACAAATTCTGAAAATTATAACTGAGGACTTGAAATCGCCAGAAGGCCAACAGGCACTGTGGCCCTCCAGGGTTTGGGTTGGAGACCCCTGGTCTAAATCCTAGTGTGTGTTTGTGCATGTTGATAATGCTGGACATTATGGCTTAATGATTTTGGGCAGAGAGGGGAACAGGCAATGAAGGACTCTCTGGCCCAGCTGGAGAAGGCCCTCAAGGAGGTGATAGAGAGGGAGGTGGCGAGGGAGGTGGCCCGGAGACTGGCTCCATTTGAGGAGCGACTCCAGAAGATGGAAGCGTTCATCCGCATTCAGGTAAATCTTTAGAAACTCTAAAGCGTGTAATTTGCATGACATATTCTTAAATGTACTTTAGTCAGGTTTGAAAAACACACTTGAAAAACTAAAGACAGTCACAGGAATTGGAAACATGGCTGACACTGGTAATAAGTCTGTGGCCTGAAGGTAAAAAAAAAATACAGCAGTTCTTTGTGCAAAGACACGTTATTAATGAGAGAGGTCAGAGGAGCCAGACTCGGCCAGACAGGTGAAAACCGACAGGAAGCTGACAGTAACACAAATAACCACACATTACAACAGTGGTATGCAGAAGAGCGTCTCTGAACACACAATGTGTCAAACCTCTAAGTGGATAGGCTACAGCAACAGAAGAGTTAATAAGTCAAATAAATAAGTATAATACCTAAAACCTAACAATAATACGTAATACCTAATAAAATGCTCACTTAGTATAATTGTTTTGTAAAATTAAATGCCAAATCCCTACAACACAAGTTTACTTGTGATTATAATCGTTATATAATTATTCATGTATTCACTTACATTTGAGTAATTTAGCAGACGCCCAATGTAGACATATAAAAATACATAAAGTATCGCTGTACAACAAACTGACCTTGAGTGCAGATTCTTTATCGTATTTTTAGTGTATAATGTGAAATGGGGATAACGATTCTGTGCGTGAAACGGTGGTGTTGCTGCTCTGAATGTGGGAGGCTGACACACAGGTGTGACGTTGCAGGCTGATGGCTCACCTGGCCCCGCCCGGCGGCAGAACCTGCTCCACCCGCCCATCGCCTCACGCTGTTCGCCCCAGACCACAGTGAGGACTGCGTTCCCCTCTCTCTCCACACTGAACCCCCCTCAGCCCTGGCTGCGTCTGCCTGGGTTCTCCTTCACCCTGGGGAGCTCCGGGGAGAGGCCTGACCTGTCCCTGGAAGACCTGCAGGGAGAGGAAGCCAGCCCCACCACCCCCGGCCCCAACACCCCCACCAGACCCAACACCCCCGGCCCCAACACCCCCACCAGCCCCAACACCCCCGGCCCCAACACCCCCACCAGACCCAACACCCCCACCAGCCCCAACACCCCCAGCCTGCCATCATGCCTGCCGACTCCGGAGACTTCCGAGGCCATGATTGCGCGGCACAGGGCACGTGCCCTCCTCCAAAAGCGGAGCTCCACCCCGCCTGAGACCCCACCCACGAGAGTCCCCAAGCCTCCCAGCTCGACTCCCAGCAGAGCCATTCCGGCCCGGGCAAGGGCCCTCCTGCAGCGCCTATCCAGGTCTGCAGCCACCCCCCCTCCTCCCCAAAGCGCCCCGTCAGTCATCGCAGAGAGCCAGGGGCCCCTGCTGATCCCCACACCGCCCACCGAGCCGAAGAAGAAGAAATCCCGCTTTTCTCTCTTCTCGGCCAAAGCGGCTCCCACTCCCTGCTCCACCAACTCCGGTGAGCCCACCCCACCCTGAACGGCTCATTATATTCATAATTACGCTCACATTTACGTGTGACGATTCAATCGGTCCTATCTTGTTGCTTGTATCAGAAACCATCTCACGGTGTACAGATGGGGAATCTCTCAAAGGAATTTCTCTACCATCTGCAATGCTATCTGCATAAAAAGAAAACATGGAAAAAACCAATGAGCACATGGTGATGACAACTAAACAGACAGATTACATTAATGTCAATAAAATGGCCAATAGGATTTGCATCACCATCTGCTGAAAGGGAAAAATGAGATGAAAAAACAAAATGGCCGACTAGCAAAACAAAATGGCCGACAAGCAGAATACACTTGAAATGTATTAATAGATGACATGTGGCATGTATTCTGTACCGAAGGTGAATGGTTCAGTAGGACTGGTTTATGCTCTGTCTTGTTTTCACTGGTATGACATCACTCACTGATCATGTGACTCCACAGATGTGCCTGGATTTTTGCCATTTGCAAATCCAGATGTGGCCTTGGACCAGAGCTTGCAGCTCATCAATGGTGAAAACTGGTAGGCAGATGCTAATGTTAACCACGCTGATCCAAAACAAATAATCTTCAATTTTTCAAGATATACAAACATTTTACAATATACTTAAATGGCAGTCAATAACACTTTCAGATATTGCAATATGTATTATTGGTGATGTTGTAATTTAATTTTGCAACAGGACAAAACACAACTCTCTTGTAGAAATGGAATAGACAGCGATTTATTGCACATATGTGTGAAAATATAGTTATGATTGGTGTCTGTGGACCTGCAGGGAGAAGAAGATCGAAGGGCTGACCTCCATCCGCCGGCTGGCTCACTGTCACCCTGAGCTACTGACCGCCAACCTCCATAGGGTCTGCTTGGCAGTCACGCAAGAGGTACTCGGGTTTTCCTGTCTGAACCTGTCGAGTGTGTGTGTTTATTCTGCTTCACACTGGTTTGTGTTTGTGCTTCTGCCATTGTTCTGATGGTGTGTAGTGGCTCACACACCTGTTTGTTTGTCTCCAGGTGCAGAATCTGCGCTCCATGATATCGCGTGCTGCCATGACAACGCTGGGGGACATGTACCTCTGCCTGCAGAGAGCCATGGACCCCGAGCTGGACTGGACCGCCAGGGTGCTGCTCCAGAAGGCTGGAGAGACCAGCCAATTTATCCAGCAGGATGTGCGTGTGGCCTTGGGTCACATGGTGCACAACTGCAGCCCCAAACGCTGCATCAAAGTCCTGCTGAACGGGGGCCTGAGGTGGGTGGGCTTACCCTCAAACACCATCGTGGAGTTTCAGTCAAACTTGGCATGGTGTTTAATGTGTGTAATTTGCCAATCAGACAGAATTTGAGTTGTGGGTGTGTTCACAAGTGGGTTTTTCTCTCGCTAGTGACCGGAACGCAGGGATCAGGGCCTGCAACGCCCGTCTGCTGGAGGCCCTGGTGGAGGTCATGGGGGCGACTCGCCTGCTTGGGCTGAAGAGAGAAATGCTGGACAGCTTCCTGTCCGCTGCCAGCCGCCTGCCCCACGACGCCTCACCGGAAGTCAGGTGGGCAGCACATCTTTACGCACCTGGCTGTCTGTCTGTCCATACATTCCCTCCGTAGAGAGGACAACACAGCCCATCCTGATAAATATACCCTCCCCTTTCTCCAGGAGCTCCGGAAGGAAAATCATTGGAGTGGTGTCAGCCGACAAAAGGCTGAACAGGAAGCTGATCAAGCTCCTGTGAAGCCATCGCTCACTCACTCACTCACTCACTCACTGACTCACTGAAACACTCACTCACTCACTCACTCACTCACTCACTCACTGACTCACTCACTCACACACTCACTAACTCACTCACTCACTCACTCACTCACTCACTCACTCACTCACACACTGACTCACTCAAACACTCACTCACTCACTCAAACACTCACTCACTCACTCACTCACTCAAACACTCACTCAAATACTGACTCACTCACTCACTCACTCACTCAAACACTCACTAACTCACTCAAACACTCACTCACTCACTCACTCACTCACTCCCCCACCCAAACACTCACTCACATGAAACTATGCCGTTTGATTCGGACCAAAAATCAGACGTATGAGAGGCCAAGGGCGGCTACTGGTATTGCAGTAAGCCAATGATACAGCGACTGATGGCAGTGGCGAATGAGAGACTGTACAAGTTCCTGGCTACTGACACTCCTAGGCTGGCAACTCACCTGCCTAGACTAGCAACTCACCTGTCTAGACTAGCAACTCACATGCCAAGACTAGCAACTGACTATCCTGGACTAACAACTCACTCACCTAGACTAACAATTCACTCGCCTCGGCTGGCAACTCACCTGCCTAGACGAGCAATTCACTATCCTGGTCTAACAACTCACTCACCTGGACCTACAATTCACTCGCCTAGACTAATGACTAGGACGACATGGCTCAGGCAGTAAGAGCAGTCGTCTGGCATTCGGAGGGTTTGATCCCCCGCCCGGGCTGTGTCGAAGTGTCCCTGCGCAAGACACCTAACCGCCAAATGCTCCTGACGAGCTGGTCGGCGCCTTGCATGGCAGCCAATCGCCGTCGGTGTGTGAGTGTGTGTATGAATAGGTGAATTAAAAGCATCAATTGTACAGCGCTTTGGATAAAGGTGCTATATAAATGCCAACCATTTACCATTTAATGACTCACTTGCCTAGACAAGCAACTCACTATCCTAGACTAACAACTCACTCACCTGGACCTACAACTCACTCACCTAGACTAACAATTCACTCGCCTAGACGGAGCAACTCACCTGTCTAGGCTAACCACCTAGCCTCCTTGGTTGGCTACTCCCTATCATATTATCATTCTTTTCCAATTGAACCACAAGTTTGCATTGCGCTAACACACTGCTCATAATCCCTCGCTCTCTGATGCCTCGATGGTTAACCTTCGTTATCCTCTTCCTATTGTTATTAATGTAACTGAATGTAGTAGGCTGGCCCTACTGCTGTTGTTTAAAAGTGTAATACGTGTAAATACCTAGGTAGGAGCCGGTTGCTATTCCAGGCAGGTGAGTTGCCAGCCAAGGCGTTTCAGTAGCCAGGCACTTGTACAGTCTCTCATTTGTGATCGCCGGCACATCAGTCGCTACATCATTGGCTTAGCGCGATACGTGACTAGCCACCCTCGGCCTCTCATACGTATGGTTTTTGGCACGAATCAAATGCCATACTCAAACACTCACTCACTCACTCACTCACTCACACACTCGCTCAAACACTCAAAACACTCACACACCCAAAACACTCACACACTCACTCACTAACTCACTCACTCAAACACTGACTTGCTCACTCACTCACTCACTCACACACTCGCTCAAACACTCAAAACACTCACACACCCAAAACACTCACACACTCACTCACTCACTCAAACACTCACTTGCTCACTCACTCACACTCGCTCAAACACTCAAAACACTCACACACCCAAAACACTCACACACTCACTCACTCACTCACTCACACACTCGTTCAAACACTCAAAACTCTCACACACCCAAAACACTCACTTGCTCACTCACTCACTCACTCACACTCGCTCAAACACTCAAAACACTCACACTCGCTCAAACACTCAAAACACTCACACACCCAAAACACTCACACGCTCACTCACTCACTCACTCACTCACTCACACACCCAAAACACTCACTTGCTCACTCACTCACTCACTCACACTCGCTCAAGCACTCAAAACACTCACACACCCAAAACACTCACTCACTCACACACTCGCTCAAACACTCAAAACACTCACACACTCAAAACACTCACTCGCTCAAACACTCACTTGCTCACTCACTCACTCACACACTCGCTCAAACACTCACTTGCTCTCTCACACACTCGCTCAAACACTCAAAACACTCACACACTCACTCACTCCTACACGGCTGTTAGAGCTTTCTGATACAGAGCCCCACTGCTGTGGAACATTCATTATCCTAACCTGCTTATCCTGAACAGCCTATCCCAGCATACCTTGGGGAGAAAGGCAGGAATACACCCTGTTCAGGTTGCCAGTCCATCGCAGGGCACACACACCATTCGCTCACACACTCCTACCCACGGACAATTTAGACTCTATAATCAGCCTAACCTGCATGTCTTTGGACTGTGGGAGGAAACCGGAGTACCCGGAGGAAACCCACGCAAACACGGGGAGAACATGCAAACTCCGCACAAAGAGTCCGCGGCCGACGGGGATTCGAACCCAGGACCTCCTTGCTGTGAGGCGGCAGTGCTACCCACTGCACCATCCGTGCTGCCTGCCTGCTGTGGAACACCCTTCCTGATATATGGTGGTTCTGGAGATGGGGGCTGGATCAGCCTCGTGTTTAAATAAAATCCACATGTGATCGGTGACACTGAGTCGTCCTTAACACTCACACACTCAAACACTTGCTAACACAAACACTCACTCACTCAAACACTCACTCACTAAATCAGTCAAACATTCACTCACTCAATCATTAACTTACATTCAATGCCTAAAAACTGGCTCGCAGGTACATATAATATCTTATTTCAGGATCTTTTGTTTTATTAATTTTTTTTTAGCTCAAATGGGTTTTTAACCTCTCTTCGACAATCCACATATTCTATTCATCACCATGTTTCCACTACACATTAATCTATAACTGTGTGGAACACCTGCCCCATCTGAGGAGTGCCAAACCTGGACTGGAGAGGCTCAGGGCACCCCATCAGATCCAAACCCCAAAACCCCCAAACCTGCAGCTCCACAGAGAGATGGACCGACCGGAGGAATGGTGGAGTCCGTGTGTAAGTATGGGAGGATGTTTGCTTCTTCCCCCGCCGCCCTTCGTAATTCACCCATTGGCATGCTTGGGTACATCTCCCAGGAAAAGGCTTTGGATTTGTACCCAGATCTTGGACAAAATTAGACAAATATTATTAAGATCTTAAAATATAATGTATATACAGTACATATACTCACAGAGCACTTTATTAGGAATGTTTTTACTTTATTCTATCTACTTATTCCTGTGATTATCTAATCAGCCAATTGTGGGGCAGCAGTGCAATGCATACAATCATGTAGATACATGTCAGGAGCTTCAGTTAATGTTCACATCAAGCATCAGATTGAGGAAAAAAGTTTATCCAAGTGACATTGACCGTGGAATGATTGTTGGTGGCAGACAGGGTGGTTTGAGTATCTCAGAAACTGCTGATCTCCTGGGACTTTCAAGCACACTAGTCTCTGGAGTTGCAAAGATCAAAAAACAAAAAGAATCCAATGAGCAGCAGTTCTTCAGACAGAAATGCCTTGTTAATGAGAGGTGTCAGAGGAGAAGGGCCAGATTGGTCAAAGCTGAGAGGAAGGTGACAATATGAAGAAGAGCATCTCTGAACACACAAAACATCATAAATCTACAGTAGTCTGAACACACTCACCGACACACACACCACACACACACGCCAAATAGGCTACAAGTCAGTCACAGATTCCCAAGCAATTCAGTTTTATTGATCCAGTACAGACCACAACTTTGATCCAGCATAACTGTGTTATTATTCCAATAAAAAAGGTCAGCTGCATTAACATGACATCTCACTACCCATTGTGCTAATTTACTGCAAATATAGATTCCACTATTGGTATGAATAGAAAAGCACACATACATTTCTACATGAATCTTTAATGACAGCATTTCAAACCAATTCTCTTCAGCGAGGCATTTTGATATACATGTAATTACATGTGAGGATACAGTCCTTTTCCACAGGCCTTTTATTTTATCTTCATCTTCTTCAATAACAAGGAGACCTGAGTTTGTTTGTCTTATACAGCAATGCATGATGGGAAATATGGGAGGGGCTACATGTAACGGCATTCCCTGTCGTGCTCAAATACTGTATGTGGCCAGTAATATGTAATACAATTTTAATTTTGATGGGGTCGAGCAGTGTCTTAAAAATATAATCATGACAAGTTCAAATTTAACCACAGATATCTTGATTCATTATTTTCTTATATGTCCGCCAATCACTTTTTCATGAAAAAGTAAACGTATACATGCTTAATGCCTATTCAGTTGCGAGTGTTGTGAATTCTTCATGTTCAGACACTTTTATTCTGAAATTAACGCTTTATTCGGACGGTTTGTTTCCGTTTATTCTCGTGCCGTATATTGGCTTCTGTTTTCTGCTGTCACTACCGGTGCAACAGTTAGTCACTGACGATGTAAGTTTAATTATCAGTGTTAGAAAGTTCATGTGATATAACAACGAGATTCTTTCTCCGTGTTTCATGACTTTATATTGTTTAGTCGATGTTAATCATATTCATTTACCGCCTGTTTACCGCCAATGTCTCGGTTCTGTAATTCTCATGTTCGGAAACTAGCTTCGCGAGGTACTAGCTAACTGGCTAGTTTAGCTAGCTTGCCCTGTATCACTACAAGCACACAGTTAACGTGATTTCAGTGTATGTCGATAGTGGTTACTGCAATAGTTAAAGTTACTCTTCATCCAGAGATATGCAGATCAATACAGTCCTTAAATGCTTTGAGTGAATGTTGTTTATCAGTAACAATTCAAATATTAATGTATTTGTTTTGTTTCAGAAACTACACACATATATATATATATCTACATATAACAGTATGCACCATTACGTTGTACCATTTATACTACTGGCTCTGCTGACATTCTGCAAGTAAACAGTTTCAAACCAAACTGATGACTCCATGCTCTCTGACCGGAGCCCTGTAGTGGTCAATTATCCCACAACCAGTTTCAGGGGTCCAATCCCCAACACCGAGTGAATTTTCAGTTACATTCAAAGGTTATAATATCATTTCAAAAATCTATGTTAAGAGGGTGAAAGATTAGATGAAAAAACAAAATGGCCGACTAGCAAAACAAAATGGCCGACAAGCAGAATACACTTGAAATGTATTAATAGATGACATGTGGCATGTATTCTGTACCGAAGGTGAATGGTTCAGTAGGACTGGTTTATGCTCCGTCTTGTTTTCACTGGTATGACATCATTCACTGATCATGTGACTCCACAGATGTGCCAGGATTTTTGCCATTTGCAAATGCAGATGTGGCCTTGGACCAGAGCTTGCAGCTCATCAACTGTGAAAACTGGTAGGCAGATGCTAATGTTAACCACGCTGATCCAAAACAAATGAACTCAGTCTTCAATTTTTCAAGATTTCCAAACATTTTACAATATACTTAAATGGCAGTCAATAACACTTTCAGATATTGCAATATGTATTATTGGTGTGGTTGTAATTTAATTTTGCAACAGGACAAAACACAACTCTCTTGTAGAAATGGAATAGACAGCGATTTATTGCAGATATGTGTGAAAATATAGTTATGATTGGTGTCTGTGGACCTGCAGGGAGAAGAAGATCGAAGGGCTGACCTCCATCCGCCGGCTGGCTCACTGTCACCCTGAGCTACTGAACCGCCAACCTCCATAGGGTCTGCTTGGCGGTCACACAAGAGGTACTCGGGTTTTCCTGTCTGAACCTGTGGAGTGTGTGTGTTTATTCTGCTTCACACTGGTTTGTGTTTGTGCTTCTGCCATTGTTCTGATGGTGTGTAGTGGCTCACACACCTGTTTGTTTGTCTCCAGGTGCAGAATCTGCGCTCCATGGTATCGCGTGCTGCCATGACAACGCTGGGGGACATGTACCTCTGCCTGCAGAGAGCCATGGACCCCGAGCTGGACTGGACCGCCAGGGTGCTGCTCCAGAAGGCTGGAGAGACCAGCCAATTCATCCAGCAGGATGTGCATGTGGCCTTGGGTCACATGGTGCACAACTGTAGCCCCAACCGCTGCATCAAAGTCCTGCTGAACGGGGGCCTGAGGTGGGTGGGCTTACCATCAAACACCATCGTGGAGTTTCAGTCAAACTTGGCATGGTGTTTAATGTGTGTAATTTGCCAATCAGACAGAATTTGAATTGTGGGTGTGTTCACAAGTGGGTTTTTCTCTCGCTAGTGACCGGAACGCAGGGATCAGGGCCTGCAACGCTCGTCTGCTGGAGGCCCTGGTGGAGGTCATGGGGGCGACTCGCCTGCTTGGGCTGAAGAGAGAAATGCTGGACAGCTTCCTGTCCGCTGCCAGCCGCCTTCCCCACGACGCCTCACCAGGTGTCAGGTGGGCAGCACATCTTTACACACCTGGCTGTCTGTCTGTCCACACATTCGCTCCGTAGAGAGGACAGCACAGCCCATCCTGATAAATATACCCTCCCCTTTCTCCAGGAGCTCCAGAAGGAAGATCATTGGAGTGGTGTCAGCCGACAAAAGGCTGAACAGGAAGCTGATCAAGCTCCTGTGAAGCCATCGCTCACTCACTCACTCACTCAAACACTCACTCACTCACACACTCACTAACTCACTCACTCACTCACTCACTCACTCACTCACTCACTCACTCACTCAATCAAACACTCACTCAATCAAACACTCACTCACTCACTCACTCACTCAATCAAACACTCACTCACTCACTCAATCAAACACTCACTCACTCACTGAAACACTCACTGAAACACTCACTCACTCACTCACTCACTCACTCACTCACTCACTCACTCACTCACTCAATCAAACACTCACTCACTCAAACACTCACTCGAACACTCACTCACTCACTCACTCAAACACTCACTCACTCACTCAAACACTCACTCACTCACTCAAACACTCACTCACTCAAATACTGACTGACTGACTGACTGACTGACTCAAACACTCACTCACTCACTCACTCAAATACTGACTCACTCACTCACTCACTCACTCAAACACTCACTCACTCAAATACTGACTGACTGACTGACTGACTCACTCAAACACTCACTCACTCACTCACTCAAACACTCACTCACTCACTCAAACACTCACTCACTCACTCAAACACTCACTCAAATACTGACTGACTGACTGACTGACTCACTCAAACACTCACTCACTCACTCACTCACTCACTGCAACCAATGAAACGTTCAGAAATGTATTCAAACATTAATCAACTAATTCTCAAATAAGTTGCCATTCTGTTGTTTGAAACCATTTTCTGGGATGCTAGAATGACTGAATTGTGACTATATGGCAAGTTCAGTGATCAATGTAACTAACCTGTAAAACAGCGTCCGTGAAATATACACAAATAAAAATATTTACCAGAGAACAAAAGGGACAGCGGACATCTGCAGAGTGGAGAATAGCCGTGGACACTGTGTGTATATTATAGGACTACACACACAAGGCTTTAACTTTGTGGACTGTAAATACGTTTGCCCAAGCCTTGCATTGTGTTTTATGTGCTATTAAAAAAATGCAGTTTCTTTAATTTAGGAAATTGTGTGTTGTATATTTTATTTGTCATTTTTTTTCAAGGCAACACAGATGGAAAACTCATGCCACACAACAATCTGCATGGTCTGTTTCATGGCACTTGGATGATAATAAGCTCCCGGTGAGTGAGTGCTTTCTCGTGAATGTACGGGTAACCCTGGGGGCAGTAACGCAGCGTTGTGTTTCCCGGTTAATGATGCACGCCCCAGATACACGCAGGGAAAGCCTGGTCTAATAACTCCTCTACATGTACCGGATTATCTACAACACTACTGACGCCTAGATTCAATTTAACTGCAATGCACGTTGTCACTTTTATTTAAGGCTTTAGCAAGTGCTACATTTTTATTTCTCACTGAAGCATTATCCAATGCCCGTTTAATGCCTTTAAGAAACTTCCTGCCTTTTCAGAAGAGACAAACTGCCCCATCATCAGAGTGTATGAAGACTGTGGCCAACTGTTGCCTACTACTGCACACAACTTACATGCAGCTTATATACTCAATAGTAAACAAGTAATAACTGAACATAGCTTTCTCTGACACTGAACACAGCCTTCTCTGACAGAACCACTGAACACAGCCTTCTCTGACAGAACCACTGAACACAGCCTTCTCTGACAGGACCACTGAACACAGCCTTCTCTGACAGAACCACTGAACACAGCCTTCTCTGACAGGACCACTGAACACAGCCTTCTCTGGCAGAATCTGTCAGATGGCACATAGTTGGCTGCAGTCAGTGTATGAGCAATTCGGCGTACACAATGAGAACTTAAATAAAACATAAGTAAATCCACAGGTCAGCTGTAGGTGGCTGTGATCAGCATGGTGACAGATCTTTTGGACTGAAATCCAAACCCACGCTCTCAGTGAGCCGTGTGCAGTGTAGCGTGTGCACTGTGGCAGCAGACATACACACACGTCACGCCTCTAAAAGCCTAAATATCACAGAGAGGCCCACGGCTTGAAGGCACCAAACACAGAACAGGCCGGTCCCGCACGGAAACAGTGGGTCCTGGCACCTGCGGACCCAAGCATTTCCGAGCATTCCTGAGCGTTCCTAAGCCTTCCCAAGCATTCCCGGGCATTCCCAAGTGCTCCCAAGCATTCCACACTGGAGTACACGAACCGCTGACAGGCCAGGAAGTGTTAGGGATCCCTCAGGTTTCCATGGAAACAGAAGCTATGCTTCCATTAAGACATCAAAGCCGATTCAAATTACATTTCCGAAAACAATCGCGTTAGCGCCCACAGAGACTGGCGCTCCTAAATCATTCCAGGGGAAAAGCAGTGTCTCGTGACTCCAGGTTGGCAATGATTCCAATAAATAATTAATGTGTGAAAAAGGCTGGTTGTGTTCACAGGGAAGGTTTCTAGCTAATTGTTGCTTTTTCCCTACAGCATATTTAGAGTACTTATTCAACATCTTTTTTTTTTTTTTTTTACTTTTTTACTTTACTTACCAGTGTAGCTGGTGTGTGACACTGGGCACATTGTTTTTGGGGAGAGGACATTTACACTAACCCCAGTCTCGGCCCACTGTGTGTGTATGTGTGTGTGTAAAGTTTTACTGTGTGAATCTGTTTAAATGTGACACCACCACCTCAGAATCCATCCCTCTCATCCAACAACCTCAGAGACAGGGAGGCATGAATGCACCTGCCAATCATACATTCATAAACATTCAAATCTGTTCGAAAATTGAGGATGGGCTTAAAATTTTGTTATGAATAAGTAGTGTAAATAATACCAAAAATCATAGTAGTAAGATAGAGTATATACTGCATGTAAAATTAGACATCAGGCCAAGCCTGTCCTCAGTGCTGCCCCCTGCAGGCACACATGAGCTTCACATGTTGATTTCCTGTTTATAAACCCAAAGACACACAATTTAAAAAAGTGACAACTAGAAAAACACAAACAAATCATTCACCACTCAACGATAATGGGAGTGGAGTGTGTGTGTGTTCGTGTGAAAATATGCAACAGTCTTTGTGTGTGCCCGTGTAATTATGTGTGTAACCTGCTGAAAGTAACAGCTCAAGCTATGCTGAAACAGTGGGTAGCTGGTCATTTTGAGCTGGTCATAGCTGGATTTTACAGCAGGGTATGCGTGCGTGTGCATGAGTTTGTGCATTATTAGTATAACTGTGCACTATTTCAGGCCTCTGGGGCAGTCATGAGTCGAGTCCAGGTGAGCTCCAGGTATGCCCCAGCCAGGTGAGCTCCAGGTGTTCCCCAGCCAGGTGAGCTCCAGGTGTTCCCCAGCCAGGTGAGCTCCAGGTGTTCCCCAGAAAGGTGAGACTCAGGACAGTCCCAGCCAGGTGAGACTCAGGAGAGCCCCAGCCAGGTGAGACTCAGGAGAGTCCCAGCCAGGTGAGACTCAGGACAGCCCCAGCCAGGTGAGACTCAGGAGAGCCCCAGCCAGGTGAGCTCCAGGGGAGCTCTAGCTGGAGGGGATGTACTCCAGGACGAGCTGCAGGTGGCCCAGCCGGTCTTTGAGGGAGGGCAGGGACAGGATGGTGGTCTGGTATGCCGGGTCCAGCTGCAGCACTGACAGGAGCCACCAGCACCAGGCCGGCCCATCCGGCAAGGCCTGCACCGCGATTTACCACACTTTACCACACTTTACTGTAATTTACCACACTTTACTATAATTTACCACATTTTACCACAATCTACTGCAATTTACCACAGTTTACAGCAATTTACCACCTCACCTGTTACAATGCTAATGCACAGATTGGTGGAGTTTGGCACAGTAATGTCACCTGTTACAGGTAGGTGGGGTTTGGGACAGTAATCTCACCAGTTACAGCGCTAATGCACAGGTAGGTGGAGTTTGGGACAGTAATCTCACCTGTTACAGTGCTAATACACAGGTAATCTCACCTGAATGTTGTCCTGTGTTTCGGGCATGGTGCCATACTGCCTGCTGATCTGGTCCTTGACACGCCCATCCAGCCGCTGGAACCAATCCTGCGCCTGCTCGTACACGTTGTCATGGAGACGCTGCAGCAGATCAAGTTCCGCGCCCTCCACCTTCAGAGAGGAAAACACAAGTAGACACATACTGAGCATCACACACACTCACACACACATACACACACACACACACATACACTCACACACACATACACACACACATACACACTCACAAACACACACACATACACACTCACACACACATACACACACACACACACATACACTCACACACACATACACACACACACACATACACACTCACACACACATACACTCACACACTCACACAGAAATGCATGGTTCATAAAAATGTATTTCAATGCTCATGTATGACCACAACAGGAATTTCTCAATTCACAAGAGCCTCCTTGACAAGTACAATAAGTGCAAAAACATAAAGTATAAACCTGGGTTCCAAATAAACCCATAGAAAATATGACACAGAATGGGCTGTTCTATATAAGTCTATGTTTGTTAACCAATGGTTTCATACTTTTGACTCATATGCATAAAATCAGGTAAAAATCACTTCTTTGTTTCTCGGGTATTGTAAGTCACTTAGGGATAAAGGCTAAAGTGAACGTGATGTAATGTTGAGTGAGATCGGATGATTCTAATGCAGACTGAAGATGATTAATTAAGCAGCTATTGCAGACCCACACCACCTGTTGGGAAAGTTCCGTAACTACAATTCATTTCTCTCTGCAGTTTCTTACAAAAAACAATAATCAGTCAACAAGATGCTTGCTAAGATGTTTGCTCCTGTCACAGATGGCTCTCAATTCAGCACAGAGTCATAATATAAATCCCCTGAATAATGACCCCTCTTACAGGCACAGATATATACACAACCATTATTATATTATCCACTGTATATTTATATACAGAATGTCCTTATTAAGTGATAAAATGCACACTTTAATATTTTTTTTTTTTTTTTATTGAAATAGAAAAGCAGAATTCAGAAATGTATTTTATCTTGCACTGGGAATGTATTTGCAAACAGCAATATTTGGAAAGCAATCTGGTTCTGTTCTGGCGACTTCTTGTTCTGAAGAGTTGGCAACACAAGCCAGAGTGCTTTTGGGAACAGGAGGAATGAACTCTTTAATGCTTTAATTGGCATGTTCATGAAAAACACTCTGGCTTTACACAAACCAAGCACAAATTGCAACAGAATGAGAAAATGCATTTTGGACCGTGTTGGATCATGTTGGATTGACAGCAGAGATTAATATGGATGCCTGTATGAGCAAATTAAAATGTTAATACATACTTTTAAATATGTATCACACTGTAAAGGAGATTCTTTCTGATCTCACATAACATGTACATTTACATGACCTTCAACACCCAGTACCCCCCCTGGCTGCCTGAGGTACTGCAGACATTGAGCAGTATAAATATGTTACATTTGAGACTATCTTGTCATTTTAATTGTTTTATGTATTAAATTATTTTAATAGCACTATACAATATAGGAGAACCACAAGTGAAGTGGTTAATATGAGCACATATTGCACATGACACACCCACTTTTATGCGTTCTCTCTGCCAACCCTGAATCAGACACCATGAGCCTACAATGGGGAATTAAGATGACGATAGAAAGGGTAAATGGAATTTTGCTCTTTAGTATTTCTCCAGCAGGTTTCCTGATAAACAAGAAGCCCCCCATAAATGTGAAAAAAAAGGAACAATATACTTTTTTCTCATCTTTTGGATTTGTCTAATGTTTTTTTATAAACTCTCTTTTCTATCAAAGAGAAAAAAAATAATCATTTGAAATAATAATATAAAACTGACTCTGTCCAATAAAATGCTTTCTGAAACATAACAGCTCACCCATTGGTTTGATTAAATTAACATATGACACACCCACTTTTATGTGCACTCTCTCTTCCCACCCTGAACCAAACACCACGATCCTAAAACGGGGAATTAAGTTTGAACCACAAACTTCAAATGGAATTTTTGCTTTTTAGTATTTCTTCAGAAGGTTTCCTGATAAACAGGAAGCCCCACTTAAAATTCAAAAACAAAAAAATACAGATTGCCAACAGCACAGAATAAAATTTCTATATTTGGATTTATACCAAACAGAGTGTTATGTAAGTACCTCTCCACACAACATTATAACTCTGCAGAATTACTTTCTGCTGTATTCCACATAACTAAATGATATTAAACTCCAAACTCTTTACTAAACTATAGTAAACTCCACTAAACTAAAACAATTTATCAAACTATATTAAACTCTCTAGTAAACTCAAACCTCTATTAAATTATAGACTCTCAACTAAACCCTACTAAGTTCCACCAAACTCTCTCCTAAACTATGACACCTCACTAAACTCAATGCTCAATGTCGCCCTTACACAACGTATGGACCATGTGCCGGTTACATCACTCACTGATGTCCCACGTGGGCTCGTGAAAAGTGTTTTTTCAAGCCAGAGTTTAGTTTTACAGGCGGCGACATGTTGTACAAACGGAGCCAGAGATGGCGCAGTCGGGAAGCGGATGTGGCTCCTGCACTAAGCGTGTGAGAGAGAGTGACGTGATCTGTCCCTGATTTGTCCACATCGTATTGCGCTATTGTCCTAATAACACAATAACTTCAACGTCAACAGGGGACACATTAGCTGAACAAATAAAAACGTTTTGCTCCTAAATGTTCTTGTGGGATTGACTTTGTATTTTGACCAGGATTGACAAAACGTATCCCCTCTGGGATCACGTTTCCGGTTTCCGGTTACGTTCCCCTCATGTGGAAGTTAGCGTCATGAGTTAGCGTCAAGTCGACAGCGTGGTTGCCAAGCTTTATGCTATGATGCGATCTATAAGATACATTCCCCTGATGCGTATGGTAGCGCCAACTGGCTAGCATGTCTTTTTGTGAACGGCATACGCTTAGTCATTACTCTGTCAATAAGCATTTATTTAGTCCGGTGTATCTAAGTTAGCGAAACATATGAATTGCCAATTCCCCAACAGTTTAAGATAGCAATGAGATAGCTAGTGCTTATCTCCAGAGATGCTCACAAGTCTTTGGTCACAAGTCCAAGTCAAGTCTCAAGTCTTTGGTCATGAGTCCAAGTCAAGTCTCAAGTCTTTGGTCACGAATCCAAGTCAAGTCTCAAGTCTTTGGTCACGAGTCCAAGTCAAGTCTCAAGTCTTTGGTCACAAATCCAAGTCAAGTCTCAAGTCTTTGGTCACGAGTCCGAGTCAAGTCTCAAGTCTTTGGTCACGAGTCCAAGTCAAGTCTCAAGTCTTTGGTCACGAGTCCAAGTCAAGTCTCAAGTCTTTGGTCACAAATCCAAGTCAAGTCTCAAGTCTTTGGTCACGAGTCCAAGTCAAGTCTCAAGTCTTTGGTCACAAATCCAAGCCAAGTCTCAAGTCTTTGGTCACGAGTCCAAGTCAAGCCTCAAGTCTCTTATGGTTGTAATGAGCGTTCTATCATCTGCTGCATGCCAACACTGCATAGCTATATCTAAGGAATTCAAAACATGTACTGTATTACTCCTTCATCTATTAGCATACAGTATCAGCATTGATTAGTTGTTTGGTATAACCAGCGTGCGTCTACGTTTAAGTTGCAAATAACCGTGTTGTATCCTTCTAACGTAATTTACATAGCAACTGAACTGTCTGATCACGCCGAATCACTGATAGCGCCAAGAGAAATTAATGACGATTCAGAAAATGTATAACTTTTAAAGTTTTAAAACAATCCTATGGTGGGACTTTTGCCATTTATGGACGGTGCGACAGAAACTTTCGGTGCCGTTGAACTTAATCGAATGCTTTTATTTATATCGTTCGAATGACCAAGTGCCGTTAAAAAGCAAATTGTCTGGCTTTGTGCTATTCGCGTATGCTAGCAACATCATGCTAACATCGTACAGGGACCAGTAAAGGCTTACGACACGCGAGCACAAGTTTGATCACCTCTATTGTGAAGT
Source organism: Conger conger (assembly GCF_963514075.1). Taxonomy (NCBI): domain Eukaryota; kingdom Metazoa; phylum Chordata; class Actinopteri; order Anguilliformes; family Congridae; genus Conger; species Conger conger. Next base: position 2,570,845 of record NC_083762.1, on the reverse strand, counting down.
AAAAAAGTGGACAAATTACGTTTTCTGTGAGAAATGTATTGGCGAACTCACGTGCACACAGCGGTCTAAATTCTAAAGCTCCACTTTGCCCTCCCTATCAAAAGGAAAGTTATTTCAAAATGTCCGGCAAGCCATCTAACTGCCAAGCATGCTGTTAGAGCTAAATTTATTAAGGGGAACTATTTATTAAAGGGGAACTATACTAATTGAATCTGTGAGACCTCGAAATATATCAGACTGTCGAGTAGGAAAAACCTTTCGAAACCGAGCGTTCAGAGCTGGAGCTTAATACTAAGTAAAGATTATATAGAAAGAACAATTTGCGTCTTTGGCAAGCAAACAATTATAGTACTAAGATCTGGATGATATAACGTTAACTACCATTTTCTATGTGTAGCAACTAGCAAAATCCATCTGGAACCACCGGGCTCTGAGAGAAGAACTGGTTCTACTAATAATGTTGCAGGCTATATCAATATTTATTTCTGAATATAGAGGGTGGCTAAAAATGGATATGGACTAACGAACGCTAATCTAATCACGTTAACCTCCCAGCTACTCTATCTTACGTAAGCGTGTTACTAGCTTTGTAGCTAGCTAATGAGGTTAACTTGATTAGATTGGCGTTCGTTAGTCCATTTCTACGATAGCTGATGCTGAGCTAAACATGTTTGCTAACCGTCAGGCGCTAACGTTAACTTCATTAGCAAGTGACTGACCTATCTGGGTGCGTTTTCAGGCGCCTGATAAAGTTGGATTTGGTCGACCCAGCATCCTTCATGTAGATCCCGCAGACTTTGCATTTAGCGATCCTTTTCTTTGGGCTTTATGTCAAATTAGTATAGCCAAAGGCTATAACAAATGGCAGAGCAGTAGCAGGTGTGCTAGCCATGGTATCTTAGTCATCTGTGGCCGTGGCGGCGCGCGCCACATGCGTACGGTTACGTGTGATGGCGGGAATGACATTCAGCTCGCCTGACATTTCCTTAATGCGGCAAAAAATTAAAGGAAAAAAAAAAAAAATTGTTCACGAGTCGCAAACCCCGAGTCCGAGTCAAGTCTCAAATCTTTTGAGGACGAGACTCGAGTCAAGTCTGTGTGCGACTTAAGTGCGACTCGAGTCCAAGTCGCAAACTCGAGTCCCCATCTCTGCTCATCTCTCGGTGGGCTAATATCAGTACCGCTCGCTAGTTAGTGAAACGGACAGCAAACCATTCGGCAATAAATATATGTAGAGAAGTAGATAAGTGTAGCGGGGTCTAATCTGCGTTGTGTCTGTTTTGGATAATGACGAGATCGACGCGCTGAATCCCCTTCAAAGGCACTTTATTTCTCCACCTGTGATAATAGATACCCCACCAGCCCTTAGCAGCGCCTCCTCGTACCGTTAATTTTTGCAAAAGGGCCCCAGCGTGCGTGAGGGCGGTGACAATATAAATAGACCGACACACTCACACCGAGTGTGGCGCCAAATAATAATAACATGTAGCTAGCTAACGGCTACCGCAGCAAACATCGTATAGTACAAAAGTAGTGCGAATCGTACAGTATTGGTTTTACGAAAATACAAAAGACATACCAAAAATAAAATACAGTGCACAAATCATACCTGTGATAATAGAGAACTCATCAACGGTGCATACACGGGACACCACACCAGTCCTTAGCAGCGCCTATTGAGCATGAATGTTGCAGTTTTAGCACCGTCCAGACTGTCATACTATCAATGTTGCGTAGCCGCTGTGATGGCGATCTTTACCAAAATTAAAACCATTTGTGCACGATGGTAAAAATAAACTAAAAGGAAGATCACGACTATATGTCCCGAACAAGTGACATAAACTTCTCATAACAAAATATTTAATTGAAAATACAATTATACGATTAACAATAAAATATTATAAGGGCAAAGAAAAACGTACCTCCTCGTATCGTTAACTTTAGCAAAGGAACGATCAGAGATTGACGTCAGAACGTTAACCCTTCGTGGGCGTAACTAACAGGGTAGATCCTATCAAGCACCAAATATTCACGTAACAACAACATTACCTGGAATTCCAGATAAAATAATAATATACAGTACTCTTACGTTTATTAAAGCAATAAAAACATTCATTTTAACAACACTATCCGAAAGTGTTGATACACTCGGCCAAATACCTCTGCGAGTGCTATATTTCACATTAAAAGTGCTTGTTCATAAATAGTGTAACATCATCACTCTATTACATAAGCACGACATAGGTAGATATATTTAAGTTAGCTCCCTAGCTAGCAGGGGATAAGTTAGAATTTGTTGCAACAGTACCATGCTGCAGAGCCTCCGGATAGGAGCGGAAAACAAAGGCCTTCAGAACAGAAGAAGAAGAAAATGGAGCACGTGACTCACGTCACGACGTCACAGACTCTCAGAAAACGGCCAGGTTCACAATGTTAGCACTCAGAGCAGTGTCTTAAAAATATAATCATGGCAAGTGTAAATCAACAACCGATATCTTGATTTATTATTTTCATATATGTCCGACAACAACTTTTTCATGAAAACGTTAACGTATGCATGCTTAATGCCTATTTAGTTCCGAGCCAATTTTCAGTTACATTCAAAGGTTATAATATCATTTTAAAGATTACGTTCAGAGGGTGACGGAGCAACACATCAGAATAAGCTAAATGACAAAAACAAGCTATTCAGCCCATCGAGGCGAATCATTAGATGAGTTATGCTAAATGTGTTTTGCAACACTGGCCGCATTCACAAAATATCTCGAAACTTTAAATAACTACCCATGTGGATCCTGGTAAACGTTTCATCAATAAACAATAGCCTAAACATTTCATTCCGTAGTTCGGCTAAACTAGTGCCATCTGATGAGTCCGAATAAAGGAATTAAGTAGGTTTGTCCCATGATCCAGTGAAATCAAATGAAATAACCGTGCTGAGGAAATGGAGACAGGGAAAGGCCGTACGCTGGGTGCACGTTACAGGTCACAGGTTACAGCCAGGGGTTTACCTCCACCTAGTGGACACTTTAGGAAAGATTCATTTTTTATCGGCCTGGCAGTATGTTACCTGTTGTGTGCCAAACCTCTCAGAACTGCAATAACGGATTATATATGTTGGGCTAAATGTTTATAAAAACGCCAAAGGACTGCAATAGATCCAAAGTTTCAAGTTGTTCATTTTGCGTAGTTTTGCGTGCGAAATTATCAGCTAAAAAACTTTTGCATAATTCGTTCAATAGCCTAATGAGAAATTAAACATCCAAGTTGCCTTACGTAAGTGCGCACACCAATGCAGATAACCATCAGTCTACTTTCCATTGTAACGTAAGCTTATGTGTACATGAACGCTCATAGCACGTTGGGGTGAAACAACGGTGGCACATAGATGGGACGTTTTTGATAAATCAATGCCTTTAAATGTGCTGACTCAATAAATGTAATAAACTTGAAACACTAAACCTCCAATTTATTTTAAGGGCGCACTTAGGATTATCCAAACGCTGTTGGTCAATACAATGTTTTTAAGAATGGAAGTGACGCAGAAGGTTCTTCTTCAAACAACATCAAACCATACAGGGAAATATGCAACCGGCCCGTATGACGTCATCTCAAGGTGAGCTTCGCTCTATGAGGTAACACTGCGAATAATCTCACTATTCTTTGGCCTATATAAACCACGAAGTTATTTATCGAAGTTAGTTATTAAGTAACTTATCGAACAATTTAGTTATGGAAAACATAATGGAGATTGTTCAGCAGTATCTAACTGCAAATTTACAGAAAACTGTAAGTAGCTCCATCTACACTCTGTGTGTTGCTGCTTGGTTTAAAAAATACAATTGAAGTAACCTTCCATGGGAATTCTGACGTAGTCTATAGCTTGTAAATATGTACTTTTCATAATTATTAATACAAAATGCGAATGATCTGTTTTTCTGTATGGAATGGAGTAATGCTTCCAGAGCTGCAACATAGTTTAAAAAACCTTAAAGAAGAGAAACAAATATTGAAAGGAGTTTTTAATTATTTATCCTAAAGCCTCGTGAATTTTAGGCAATGATAATCCGGAGATCTCTTACCTCCAGGCCTGGAGATATTTGTTATTTCAGTGTCCAATATAAATGACATGTGTGGATTCTTTGGAAACAAATTCTGAAAAGTATAACTGAGGACTTGAAATCGCCAGAAGGCCAACAGGCACTGTGGCCCTCCAGGGTTTGGGTTGGAGACCCCTGGTCTAAATCCTAGTGTGTGTTTGTGCATGTTGATAATGCTGGACATTATGGCTTAATGATTTTGGGCAGAGAGGGGAACAGGCAATGAAGGACTCTCTGGCCCAGCTGGAGAAGGCCCTCAAGGAGGTGATGGAGAGGGAGGTGGCGAGGGAGGTGGCCCGGAGACTGGCTCCATTTGAGGAGCGACTCCAGAAGATGGAAGCGTTCATCCGCATTCAGGTAAATCTTTAGAAACTCTAAAGCGTGTAATTTGCATGACATATTCTTAAATGTACTTTAGTCAGGTTTGAAAAACACACTTGAAAAACTAAAGACAGTCACGGGAATTGGAAACATGGCTGACACTGGTAATAAGTCTGTGGCCTGAAGGTAAAAAAAAAATACAGCAGTTCTTAGTGCAAAGACACGTTATTAATGAGAGAGGTCAGAGGAGCCAGACTCGGCCAGACAGGTGAAAACCGACAGGAAGCTGACAGTAACACAAATAACCACACATTACAACAGTGGTATGCAGAAGAGCGTCTCTGAACACACAATGTGTCAAACCTCTAAGTGGATAGGCTACAGCAACAGAAGAGTTAATAAGTCAAATAAATAAGTCTAATACCTAAAACCTAACAATAATACCTAATACCTAATAAAATGCTCACTTAGTATAAATTGTTTTGTAAAATTAAATGCCAAATCCCTACAACACAAGTTTACTTGTGATTATAATCGTTATATAATTATTCATGTATTAACTTACATTTGAGTAATTTAGCAGACGCCCAATGTAGACATAAAGTATCGCTGTACAACAAACTGACCTTGAGTGCAGATTCTTTATCGTATTTTTAGTGTATAATGTGAAATGAGGATGACGATTCTGTCCGTGGTGTTGCTGCTCTGAATGTGGGAGGCTGACACACAGGTGTGACGTTGCAGGCTGATGGCTCACCTGGCCCCGCCCGGCGGCAGAACCTGCTCCACCCGCCCATCGCCTCACGCTGTTCGCCCCAGACCACAGTGAGGACTGCGTTCCCCTCTCTCTCCACACTGAACCCCCCTCAGCCCTGGCTGCGTCTGCCTGGGTTCTCCTTCACCCTGGGGAGCTCCGGGGAGAAGCCTGACCTGTCCCTGGAAGACCTGCAGGGAGAGGAAGCCAGCCCCAACACCCCCACCAGACCCAACACCCCCGGCCCCAACACCCCCACCAGACCCAACACCCCCGGCCCCAACACCCCCACCAGCCCCAACACCCCCAGCCTGCCATCACGCCTGCCGACTCCGGAGACTTCCGAGGCCATGATTGCGCGGCACAGGGCACGTGCCCTCCTCCAAAAGCGGAGCTCCACCCCGCCTGAGACCCCACCCACGAGAGTCCCCAAGCCTCCCAGCTCGACTCCCAGCAGAGCCATTCCGGCCCGGGCCAGGGCCCTCCTGCAGCGCCTATCCAGGTCTGCAGCCACCCCCCCTCCTCCCCAAAGCGCCCCGTCAGTCATCGCAGAGAGCCAGGGGCCCCTGCTGATCCCCGCACCTCCCACCGAGCCAAAGAAGAAGAAATCCCGCTTTTCTCTCTTCTCGGCCAAAGCGGCTCCCACTCCCTGCTCCACCAACTCCAGTGAGCCCAGCCCACCCTGAACGGCTCATTATATTCATAATTACGCTCACATTTACGTGTGACGATTCAATCGGTCCTATCATGTTACTTGTATAAGAAACCTCACGGTGTACAGATGGGGAATCTCTCAAAGGAATTTCTCTATCATCTGCAATGCTATCTGCACAAAAAGAAAACATGGAAAAAAACAATGAGCACATGGTGATGATAACTAAACAGACAGATTACATTAATGTCAATAAAATGGCCAATAGGATTTGCATCACCATCTGCTGAAAGGGAAAAATTAGATGACAAAAACAAAATGGCCGACTAGCAAAACAAAATGGCCGACAAGCAGAATATACTTCAAATGTATTAATAGATGACATGTGGCATGTATTCTGTACCGAAGGTGAATGGTTCAGTAGGACTGGTTTATGGTTTGTTTTCACTGGTATGACATCACTCACTGATCATGTGACTCCACAGATGAGCCCGGATTTTTGCCATTTGCAAATCCAGATGTGGCCTTGGACCAGAGCTTGCAGCTCATCAAGGGTGAAAACTGGTAGGCAGACGCTAATGTTAACCACGCTGATCCAAAACAAATAATCTTCAATTTTTCAAGATATACAAACATTTTACAATATACTTAAATGGCAGTCAATAACACTTTCAGATATTGCAATATGTATTGTTGGTGATGTTGTAATTTAATTTTGCAACTGGACAAAACACAACTCTCTTGTAGAAATGGAATAGACAGCGATTTATTGCACATATGTGTGAAAATATAGTTATGATTGGTGTCTGTGGACCTGCAGGGAGAAGAAGATCGAAGGGCTGACCTCCATCCGCCGGCTGGCTCACTGTCACCCTGAGCTACTGACCGCCAACCTCCATAGGGTCTGCTTGGCAGTCACGCAAGAGGTACTCGGGTTTTCCTGTCTGAACCTGTCGAGTGTGTGTGTTTATTCTGCTTCACACTGGTTTGTGTTTGTGCTTCTGCCATTGTTCTGATGGTGTGTACAGTTGCTCACACACCTGTTTGTTTGTCTCCAGGTGCAGAATCTGCGCTCCATGATATCGCGTGCTGCCATGACAACGCTGGGGGACATGTACCTCTGCCTGCAGAGAGCCATGGACCCCGAGCTGGACTGGACCGCCAGGGTGCTGCTCCAGAAGGCTGGAGAGACCAGCCAATTTATCCAGCAGGATGTGCATGTGGCCTTGGGTCACATGGTGCACAACTGCAGCCCCAACCGCTGCATCAAAGTCCTGCTGAACGGGGGCCTGAGGTGGGCGGGCTTACCCTCAAACACCATCGTGGAGTTTCAGTCAAACTTGGCATGGTGTTTAATGTGTGTAATTTGCCAATCAGACAGAATTTGAGTTGTGGGTGTGTTCACAAGTGGGTTTTTCTCTCGCTAGTGACCGGAACGCAGGGATCAGGGCCTGCAACGCCCGTCTGCTGGAGGCCCTGGTGGAGGTCATGGGGGCGACTCGCCTGCTTGGGCTGAAGAGAGAAATGCTGGACAGCTTCCTGTCCGCTGCCAGCCGCCTGCCCCACGACGCCTCACCGGAAGTCAGGTGGGCAGCACATCTTTACGCACCTGGCTGTCTGTCTGTCCATACATTCCCTCCGTAGAGAGGACAACACAGCCCATCCTGATAAATATACCCTCCCCTTTCTCCAGGAGCTCCGGAAGGAAAATCATTGGAGTGGTGTCAGCCGACAAAAGGCTGAACAGGAAGCTGATCAAGCTCCTGTGAAGCCATCGCTCACTCACTCACTCACTCACTGACTCACTGAAACACTCACTCACTCACTCACTCACTCACACACTCACTAACTCACTGAAACACTCACTCACTCACTCTTTGACTCACTCACTCACTCACACACTGACTCACTCAAACACTCACTCACTCACTCACTCAAACACTCACTCAAATACTGACTCACTCACTCACTCACTCACTGAAACACTCACTCACTCACTTACTCAAACACTCAAACACTCACTCAAATACTGACTCATTCACTCACTCACTCACTCACTCACTCAAACACTGACTCACTCACTCACTCACTCACTCACTCAAACACTGACTCACTCACTCACTCACTCACTCACTCCCCCACCCAAACACTCACTCACATGAAACTATGCCGTTTGATTCGTACCAAAAATCAGACGTATGAGAGGCCAAGGGCGGCTACTGGTATTGCGGTAAGCCAATGATACAGCGACTGATGGCAGTGGCGAATGAGAGACTGTACAAGTTCCTGGCTACTGACACTCCTAGGCTGGCAACTCACCTGCCTAGACTAGCAACTCACCTGTCTAGACTAGCAACTCACATGCCTAGACTAGCAACTGACTATCCTGGACTAACAACTCACTCACCTAGACTAACAATTCACTCGCCTAGGCTGGCAACTCACCTGCCTAGACGAGCAATTCACTGTCCTGGTCTAACAACTCACTCACCTAGACCTACAACTCACTCACCTAGACTAACAATTCACTCACCTAGACTAATGACTAGGACGACATGGCTCAGGCAGTAAGAGCAGTCGTCTGGCAGTCGGAGGGTTTGATCCCCCGCCCGGGCTGTGTCAAAGTGTCCCTGAGCAAGACACCTAACCAAATGCTCCTGACGAGCTGGTCGGCGCCTTGCATTGGCAGCCAATCGCCTAGAGTAGACTAACAATTCACTCGCCTAGACGTAGCAACTCACCTGTCTAGGCTAACCACCTAGCCTCCTTGGTTTGCATTGCGCTAACACACTGCTCATAATCCCTCGCTCTCTGATGCCTCGATGGTTAACCTTCGTTATCCTCTTCATATTGTTATTAATGTAACTGAATGTAGTAGGCTGGCCCTACTGCTGTTGTTTAAAAGTGTAATACGTGTAAATACCTAGGTAGGAGCCAGTTGCTATTCCAGGCAGGTGAGTTGCCAGCCAAGGCGTTTCAGTAGCCAGGCACTTGTACAGTCTCTCATTTGTGATCGCCGGCACATCAGTCGCTGCATCATTGGCTTAGCGCGATACGTGACTAGCCACCCTCGGCCTCTCATAAGTATGGTTTTTGGCACGAATCAAATGCCATACTCAAACACTCACTCACTCACTCACACACTCGCTCAAACACTCAAAACACTCACACACCCCAAACACTCACACACTCACTCACTAACTCACTCACTCAAACACTGACTTGCTCACTCACTCACTCACTCACTCACACACTCGCTCAAACACTCAAAACACTCACACACCCAAAACACTCACACACTCACTCACTCACTCACTCACTAAAACACTCACTTGCTCACTCACTCACTCACTCACTCACACTCGCTCAAACACTCAAAACACTCACACACCCAAAACACTCACTCACTCACACACTCGCTCAAACACTCAAAACACTCACACACCCAAAACACTCACTTGCTCACTCACTCACTCACTCGCTCAAACAATACTCAAAACACTCACACACTCACTCACTCCTACACGGGTGTTAGAGCTTTCTGATACAGAGCCCCACTGCTGTGGAACATTCATTACCCTAACCTGCTTATCCTGAACAGCCTATCCCAGCATACCTTGGGGCAAAAGGCAGGAATACACCCTGTTCAGGTCGCCAGTCCATCGCAGGGCACACACACCATTCGCTCACACACTCCTACCCACGGACAATTTAGACTCTATAATCAGCCTAACCTGCATGTCTTTGGACTGTGGGAGGAAACCGGAGTACCCGGAGGAAACCCACGCAAACACGGGGAGAACATGAAAACTCCGCACAAAGAGTCCCCGGCCGACGGGGATTCGAACCCAGGACCTCCTTGCTGTGAGGCGGCAGTGCTACCCACTGCACCATCCATGCCCCACCCACTGCACCATCCGTGCTGCCTGCCTGCTGTGGAACACCCTTCCTGATATATGGTGGTTCTGGAGATGGGGGCTGGATCAGCCTCGTGTTTAAATAAAATCCACATGTGATCGGTGACACTGAGTCGTCCTTAACACTCACACACTCAAACACTTGCTAACACAAACACTCACTCACTCAAACACTCACTCACTAAATCAGTCAAACATTCACTCACTCAATCATTAACTTGCATTCAATGCCTAAAAACTGGCTCGCAGGTACATATGTCTTATTTCAGGATCTTTTGTTTTATTAATTTTTTTAGCTCAAATGGGTTTTTAACCACTCTTCGACAATCCACATATTCTATTCATCACCATGTTTCCACTACACATTAATCTATAACTGTGTGGAACACCTGCCCCATCTGAGGAGTGCCAAACCTGGACTGGAGAGGCTCAGGGCACCCCATCAGATCCAAACCCCAAAACCCCCAAACCTGCAGCTCCACAGAGAGATGGACCGACCGGAGGAATGGTGGAGTCCGTGTGTAAGTATGGGAGGATGTTTGCTTCTTCCCCCGCCGCCCTTCGTAATTCACCCATTGGCATGCTTGGGTACATCTACCAGGAAAAGGCTTTGGATTTGTACCCAGATCTTAGCGTTGCTCTGCGCTTGGAATCAAGAGTTTTTTGCCTCTCAAACTTGTAGCCTAAACTTACATCTATTAACCGACTAGTTTTGGGTCAACGTGATGAATAGGCTTTTTTTTTTCTTAAAATGTTGAACCTAGGGGGCAAGCGATAGACTAGTCACGCTACAGGAGGTGTGTCTCTTTCCCCTGAGCTGGATGTACATAGGGGTCTTCTTATTTGGAGATGTGAAAGCCCTGCTCATCCATGTTAACACCACTGGTAATTCAGAGCAGTATCTGTGGATCCCCCCCCCCCACTTAACACCCTAAGTGGTGTTCCATTAGTGGCCAAAACTTACATCATTTGACCAAAATGGGCATGTGTGTCCCTCAGTAGATTGACCAACCCTCAGATTTGGAGCCCAGTGGATAAATGTCTGTTGGTATCTCTACCGGTAAGTACTTTAGATATGATGTACGACACTTTGTGAAATTGGTTGAGAACAGGATGATGTCACACACATTCTCCTCACAGCAAGTGAGATCACTACGACATCAGTTTGGGCCCTGGGTTGGCCATGTTGATCAGTGAAGCTCGAAGCAGATGTGAAGATTGAGTTTTAGCTCAAGAAATCAGTTGCAGAAACACATGTATGACCATTCAGGCCCTGCGGTGGAATTATGAGGCTTCGCAAAATGAGACAAAAATTATTAAGATCTTATAATATAATGTATATCCAGTAATATATACTCACAGAGCACTTTATTAGGAATGTTTTAACTTTATTCTATCTATTTATTCCTGTGATTATCTAATCAGCCAATTGTGGGGCAGCAGTGCAATGCATACAATCATGTAGATACGGTTCAGGAGCTTCAGTTAATGTTCACATCAAGCATCAGATTGAGGAAAAAAGTTTATCCAAGTGACATTGACCGTGGAATGATTGTTGGTGGCAGACAGGGTGGTTTGAGTATCTCAGAAACTGCTGATCTCCTGGGACTTTCAAGCACACTAGTCTCTGGAGTTGCAAAGATCAAAAAACAAAAAGAATCCAATGAGCAGCAGTTCTTCAGACAGAAATGCCTTGTTAATGAGAGGTGTCAGAGGAGAAGGGCCAGACTGGTCAAAGCTGAGAGGAAGGTGACAATATGAAGAAGAGCATCTCTGAACACACAAAACATCATAAATCTACAGTAGTCTGAACACACTCACCGACACACACACCACACACACACGCCAAATAGGCTACAAGTCAGTCACAGATTCCCAAGCAATTCAGTTTTATTGATCCAGTACAGACCACAACTTTGATCCAGCATAACTATGTTATTATTCCAATAAAAAAGGTCAGCTGCATAAACATGACATCTCACTACCCATTGTGCTAATTTACTGCAAATATAGATTCCACTATTGGTATGAATAGAAAAGCACACATACATTTCTACATGAATCTTTAATGACAGCATTTCAAACCAATTCTCTTCAGCGAGGCATTCTGATATACATGTAATTACATGTGAGGATACAGTCCTTTTCCATAGGCCTTTTATTTTATCTTCAATAACAAGGAAACCTGAGTTTGTTTGTCTTATACAGCAATGCATGATGGGAAATATGGGAGGGGCTACATGTAACGGCATTCCCTTTTAAGCGGCATTCCCAGTCATGCTTATATGTCCGCTAATAACTTTTTCATCAAAAAGTAAACGTATACATGCTTAATGCCTATTTAGTTGCGAGTGTTGTGAATTCTTCATGTTCAGACTTTTATTCTGAAATTAACGCTTTATTCGGACGGTTTGTTTCCGTTTATTCTCGTGCCGTATATTGGCTTCTGTTTTCTGCTGTCACTACCGGTGCAACAGTTAGTCACTGACGATGTAAGTTTAATTATCAGTGTTAGAAAGTTCATGTGATATAACAACGTGATTCTTTCTCCGTATTTCATGACTTTATATTGTTTAGTCGATGTTAATCATATTAATTTACCGCTTGTTTACCGCCAATGTCTCAGTTCAGTAATTCTCATGTTCGGAAACTAGCTTCACGAGGTACTAGCTAACTGGCTAGTTTAGCTAGCTTGCCCTGTATCACTACAAGCACACAGTTAACGTGATTTCAGTGTTATTATGTCGACAGTGGTTTGTACCATTTCTACTACTGGCTCTGCTGACATTCTGCAAGTAAACAGTTTCAAACCAAACTGATGACTCCATGTTCTCTGGCCGGAGCCCTGTAGTGGTCAATTATCCCACAACCAGTTTCAGGGGTCCAATCCCCAACACCGAGTGAATTTTCAGTTACATTCAAAGGTTATAATATCATTTCAAAAATCTAGTTAAGAGGGTGAAAGATTAGATGAAAAAACAAAATGGCCGACTAGCAAAACAAAATGGCCGACAAGCAGAATACACTTGAAATGTATTAATAGATGACATGTGGCATGTATTCTGTACCGAAGGTGAATGGTTCAGTAGGACTGGTTTATGCTCCGTCTTGTTTTCACTGGTATGACATCATTCACTCATGTGACTCCACAGATGTGCCAGGATTTTTGCCATTTGCAAATGCAGATGTGGCCTTGGACCAGAGCTTGCAGCTCATCAACTGTGAAAACTGGTAGGCAGATGCTAATGTTAACCACGCTGATCCAAAACAAATTAACTCAGTCTTCCATTTTTCAAGATTTACAAACATTTTACAATATACTTAAATGGCAGTCAATAACACTCAGATATTGCAATATGTATTATTGCTGTGGTTGTAATTTAATTTTGCAACAGGACAAAACACAACTCTCTTGTAGAAATGGAATAGACAGCGATTTATTGCAGAAATGTGTGAAAATATAGTTATGATTGGTGTCTGTGGACCTGCAGGGAGAATAAGATCGAAGGGCTGACCTCCATCCGCCGGCTGGCTCACTGTCACCCTGAGCTACTGACCGCCAACCTCCATAGGGTCTGCTTGGCAGTCACGCAAGAGGTACTCGGGTTTTTCAGTCTGAACCTGTCGAGTGTGTGTTTATTCTGCTTCACACTGGTTTGTGTTTGTGCTTCTGCCATTGTTCTGATGGTGTGTAGTTGCTCACACACCTGTTTCTTTGTCTCCAGGTGCAGAATCTGCGCTCTATGATGTTGCGTGCTGCCATGACAACGTTGGGGGACATGTACCTCTGCCTGCAGAGAGCCATGGACCCCGAGCTGGACTGGACCGCCAGGGTGTGCTGCTCCAGAAGGCTGGAGAGACCAGCCACTTCATCCAGCAGGATGTGCATGTGGCCTTGGGTCACATGGTGCACAACTGCAGCCCCAAACGCTGCATCAAAGTCCTGCTGAACGGGGGCCTGAGGTGGGCGGGCTTACCCTCAAACACCATCGTGGAGTTTCAATCAAACTTGGCATGGTGTTTAATATGTGTAATTTGCCAATCAGACAGAATTCGAGTCATGGGTGAGTTCACAAGTGGGTTTTTCTCTCGCTAGTGACCGGAACGCAGGGATCAGGGCCTGCAACGCTCGTCTGCTGGAGGCCCTGGTGGAGGTCATGGGGGCGACTCGCCTGCTTGGGCTGAAAAAAGACATGCTGAACAGCTTCCTGTCTGCTGCCAGCCGACTGCCCCATGACCCCTCACCAGGTGTCAGGTGGGCAGCACATCTTTACACACCAGGCAGTCTGTCTGTCCACACATTCGACATGGCGACATGGCTCAGGCAGTAAGAGCAGTCGCCTGGCAGTCGGAGGGTTGCCGGTTCGATCCCCCGCCCGGGCAGTGTCGAAGTGTCGCTGAGCAAGACACCTAACCCCCAAATGCTCCTGACGAGCTGGTCGGCGCCTTGCATGGCAGCCAATCGCCATCGGTGTGTGAGTGTATGTATGAATGGGTGAATGAGAAGCATCAATTGTACAGCGCTTTGGATAAAGGCGCTATATAAATGCCAACCATTTACCATTTACCATTTACATTCGCTCCGTAGAGAGGACAGCACAGCCCATCCTGATAAATATACCCTCCCCTTTCTCCAGGAGCTGCGGAAGGAAGATCATCGGAGTGGTGTCAGCCGACAAAAGGCTGAACACAAGGCTGATCAAGCTCCCGTGACGCTGGACGTTCCGAATTTGGGGAGTTTTCGTGGTGACGAGGGTGGAAGTGCGAGATGACCATGGAGGCGGTCCGTTTCACCTTGGCTCCGCCCTGCGGCATTTTGGACCTGACGGGCGCCGTCTGCGCCACCAAGCCCCCACCGGCACCAACACCTCAGCCAGCCCCAACACCCCCAGCCCCAACACCCCCACCAGCCCCAACGCCACAGCCAGCCCCAACACCCCCAGTCTGCCATCACGCCTGCCGACTCCGGAGACTTCCGAGGCCATGATTGCGCGGCACAGGGCACGTGCCCTCCTCCAAAAGCGGAGCTCCACCCCGCCTGAGACCCCACCCACGAGAGTCCCCAAGCCTCCCAGCTCGACTCCCAGCAGAGCCATTCCGGCCCGGGCCAGGGCCCTCCTGCAGCGCCTATCCAGGTCTGCAGCCACCCCCCCTCCTCCCCAAAGCGCCCTGTCAGTCATCGCAGAGAGCCAGGGGCCCCTGCTGATCCCCACACCTCCCACCGAGCCAAAGAAGAAGAAATCCCGCTTTTCTCTCTTCTCGGCCAAAGCGGCTCCCACTCCCTGCTCCACCAACTCCGGTGAGCCCACCCCACCCTGAACAGCTCATTATATTCATAATTATGCTCATATTTACGTGTGACGATTCAATCGGTCCTATCTTGTTGCTTGTATCAGAAACCATCTCACGGTGTACAGATGGGGAAAATAATTTCTCTATCATCTGCAATGCTATCTGCACAAAAAGAAAACATGGAAAAATAAGATATCATCACCATGTGCTCGTTGGTTAACTAAACCGACAGATTACATTAATGTCAATAAAATGGCCAATAGGCAGAGGATTTACATCACCATCCGCCGAAAGGGAAAAATAAGATGGAAAAAAAGAGATGGCTGATGAGCAAAACAAAATGGCCGACAAGCAGAATACACTTGAAATGTATTAATAGATGACAGGTGGCCTGTATTCTGTACCGAAGGTGAATGGTTCAGTAGGACTGGGTTATGCTGTTTTGTTTTCACTGGTATAACATCACGCACTGATTATGTGACTCCACAGATATGCCCGGATTTTTTCCATTTGCAAATCCAGATGTGGCCTTGGACCAGAGCTTGCAGCTCATCAACGGTGAAAACTGGTAGGCAGACGCTAATGTTAACCACGCTGATCCACGCTTGCCGGTCACGCAAGAGGTACTCTGGTTTTTCTGTCTGAACCTGTCGAGTATGTGTGTTTATTCTGCATCACACTGGTTTGTGTTTGTGCTTCTGCCATTGTTCTCATGGTGTGTACAGTTGCTCACACACCTGTTTGTTTGTCTCCAGGTGCAGAATCTGGGCTCCATGATGTTGCGTGCTGCCATGACAACGCTGGGGGACATGTACCTCTGCCTGCAGAGAGCCATGGACCCCGAACTGGACTGGACCCCCAGGGTGCTGCTCCAGAAGGCTGGAGAGACCAGCCACTTCATCCAGCAGGATGTGCATGTGGCCTTGGGTCACATGGTGCACAACTGCAGCCCCAAACGCTGCATCAAAGTCCTGCTGAACGGGGGCCTGGGTGGGTGGGCTTACCCTCAAACACCATCGTGGAGTTTCAGTCACACTTGGCATGGTGTTTAATGTGTGTAATTTGCCAACCAGACAGAATTCGAGTTGTGGGTGTGTTCACAAGTGGGTTTTTCTCTCGCTAGTGACCGGAACGCAGGGATCAGGGCCTGCAACGCTCGTCTGCTGGAGGCCCTGGTGGGGGTCATGGGGGCGACTCGCCTGCTTGGGCAGAAGAAAGAAATTCTGAACAGCTTCCTGTCCGCTGACAGCCGACTGCCCCACGACGCCTCACCGGAAGTCAGGTGGGCAGCACATCTTTACGCACCTGGCTGTCTGTCTGTCCACACAATCGCTCCGTAGAGAGGACAGCACAGCCCATCCTGATAAATATACCCTCCCCTTTCTCCAGGAGCTGCGGAAGGAAGATCATCGGAGTGGTGTCAGCCGACAAAAGACTGAACAGGAAGCTGAAGCTCCTGTGACGCTGGATGTTCCGAATTTGGGGGGAGTTCACGTGGTGACGAGGGTGGAAGTGCGACATGATCATGGAGGCGGTCCGTTTCACCTTGGCTCCGCCCTGCGGCATTTTGGACCGGACAGGCGCCGTCTGCGCCACCAAGCACTTCTGCTAATGCACCTGCAGGGGGCGCAAAAACACACAGACCGAGCAGAAATGATAAATGGTTGGAATTTATATAGCGCCTTTATCCAAAGCGCTGTACAATTGATGCTTCTCATTCACCCATTCATACACACATTCACACACCAACGGCGATTGGCTGCCATGAAAGGCGCCAACCAGCTCGTCAGGAGCATTTGGGGGTTAGGTTGTCTCGCTCAGGGACACTTTGACACAGCCCGGGCAGGGGATCGAACCGGCAACCCTCCGACTGCCAGACGACTGCTCTTACTGCCTGAGCCATGTCGCGCATACACAACGTATGGACCATGTGCCGGTTACATCACCCACTGATGTCCCACGTGGGCTCATGAAGTGTTTTTTCAAGCCAGAGTTTAGTTTTACAGGCGGTGACATGTTGTACAAAGGGAGCCAGAGATGGCGCAGTAGGGAAGCGGATGTGGCTCCTCCACTAAGCGTGTGAGAGAGAGTGACGTGATCTGTCCCTGATTTGTCCACATAGTATTGCGCTATTGTCCTAATAACACAATAACTTCAACGTCAACGGGGGACACATTAGCTGAACAAATAAAAACGTTTTGCTCCTAAATGTTCTTGTGGGATTGACTTTGTATTTTGACCAGGATTGACAAAACGTATCCCCTCTGGGGATGATGCGATCTATAAGATACATTCCCCTGATGCGTATGGTAGCGCCAACTGGCTAGCATGTCTTTTTGTGAACGGCATACGCTTAGTCATTACTCTGTCAATAAGCATTTATTTAGTCCGGTGTATCTAAGTTAGCGAAACATATGAATTGCCAATTCCCCAACAGTTTAAGATAGCAATGAGATAGCTAGTGCTTATCTCCAGAGATGCTCACAAGTCTTTGGTCACGAGTCCAAGTCAAGTCTCAAGTCTTTGGTCACGAGTCCAAGTCTCAAGTCTTTGGTCACAAATCCAAGTCAAGTCTCAAGTCTTTGGTCACGAGTCCGAGTCAAGTCTCAAGTCTTTGGTCACAAATCCAAGTCAAGTCTCAAGTCTTTGGTCACGAGTCCAAGTCAAGCCTCAAGTCTCTTATGGTTGTAATGAGCGTTCTATCATCTGCTGCATGCCAACACTGCATAGCTATATCTAAGGAATTCAAAACATGTACTGTATTACTCCTTCATCTATTAGCATACAGTATCAGCATTGATTAGTTGTTTGGTATAACCAGCGTGCGTCTACGTTTAAGTTGCAAATAACCGTGTTGTATCCTTCTAACGTAATTAGCAACTGAACTGTCTGATCACGCCGAATCACTGATAGTGCCAAGAGAAATTAATGACGATTCAGAAAATGTATAACTTTTAAAGTTTTAAAACAATCCTATGGTGGGACTTTTGCCATTTATGGACGGTGCGACAGAAACTTTCGGTGCCGTTGAACTTAATCGAATGCTTTCATTTTTATCGTTCGAATGACCAAGTGCCGTTAAAAAGCAAATTGTCTGGCTTTGTGCTATTCGCGTATGCTAGCAACATCATGCTAACAACGTACAGGGACCAGTAAAGGCTTACGACACGCGAGCACAAGTTTGATCACCTCTACTGTGAAGTAAAAAAGTGGACAAATTACGTTTTCTGTGAGAAATGTATTGGCGAACTCACGTGCACACACAGCGGTCTACATTCTAAAGCTCCACTTTGCCCTCCCTATCAAAAGGAAAGTTATTTCAAAATTTCAAGTCCGGCAAGCCATCTAACTGGCAAGCATGCCGTTAGAGCTAAATTTATTAAAGGGGACCAACGCTCATTTCCATATTCATATTCATTCTGGGACTTAACTAGAGTAGCTTTTCATGATTCACAGATAAAAAAAATTGTTTTATTTATCTGTACAGAGCTCGAAATTGCGACCATTTCGCATACGCTCCCGAAATGTAATCTGTGCGACCTCGAAATATATCAGACTGTGTCGAGTAGAAAAAACCTTTCGAAACCGAGCGTTCAGAGTTGGAGCTTTTTTTTCTCACAGCGATACCGTTCGTGTACCAAATTTCTTTGAAATGCACAATTATACCGCACATATTACATATAATCGCTTAAAGAACCCCTAGACATCAATGAGCACAAAAAAGACGTTAATTGTTGCTTAGTAACGTTAGCCTCTTAGCAGTTTAGCAAGCTCAACATTCCATCAATGTTAAGTCAATGGAGGTCGTTTTTTTTTTAAAGCTTTATAGTTTAAAATGTATAAATCTAGAAAAAGCAACCTGACCAGTATACCTAATGATGGCCACATGTCTAGCTTAAAAACTGTAGGAGATACGCCCGGAAGAACCAGGAATAATAATGATAAGTAAAGATTATATAGAAAGAACAGTTTGCGTCTTTGGCAAGCAAACTAATTATAGTACTAAGATCTGGATGATATAACGTTAACTACCATTTTCTATGTGTAGCAACTAGCAAAATCCATCTGGAACCACCGGGCTCTGAGAGAAGAACTGGTTCTTCTAATAATGTTGCAGGCTATATCAATATTTATTTCTGAATATAGAGGGTGGCTAAAAATGGATATGGACTAACGAACGCTAATCTAATCACGTTAACCTCCCAGCTACTCTACTATCTTACGTTAGCGTGCTACTAGCTTTCTAGCTAGCTAATGAGGTTAACTTGATTAGATTGGCGTTCGTTAGTCCATTTCTACGATAGCTGATGCTGAGCTAAACATGTTTGCTAACCGTCAGGCGCTAACGTTAACTTCATTAGCAAGTGACTGACCTATCTGGGTGCGTTTTCAGGCGCCTGATAAAGTTGGATTTGGTCGACCCAGCATCCTTCATGTAGATCCCGCAGACTTTGCATTTAGCGATCCTTTTCTTGGGCTTTGTGTCAAATTAGTATAGCCAAAGGCTATAACAAATGGCACAGCAGTAGCAGGTGTGCTAGCCATGGTGTCTTACAGTCATCTGTGGCCGTGGCGGCGCGCGCCACATGCGTACGGTTAGTGTGATGGCGGGAATGACATTCAGCTCGCCAGACATTTCCTTAATGCGCCAAAAAATTAAAGGAAAAAATAATAATAATTGTTCACGAGTCGCAAACCTCGAGTCCGAGTCAAGTCTCAAATCTTTTGAGGACGAGACTCGAGTCAAGTCTCAAGTCACAGTGTGTGCGACTTAAGTGCGACTCGAGTCCAAGTCGCAAACTCGAGTCCCCATCTCTCGGTGGGCTAATATCAGTACCGCTCGCTAGTTAGTGAAACGGACAGCAAACCATTCGGCAATAAATATATGTAGAGAAGTAGATAAGTGTAGCGGGGTCTAATCTGCGTTGTGTCTGTTTTGGATAATGACGAGATCGACGCGCTGAATCCCCTTCAAAGGCACTTTATTTCTCCACCTGTGATAATAGATACCCCACCAGCCCTTAGCAGCGCCTCCTCGTACCGTTAATTTTTGCAAAAGGGCCCCAACGTGCGTGAGGGCGGTGACAATATAAACAGACCGACACACTCACACCGAGTGTGGCGCCAAATAATAATAACATGTAGCTAGCTAACGGCTACCGCAGCAAACATCGTATAGTACAAAAGTAGTGCGAATCGTACAGTATTGGTTTTACGAAAATACAAAAGACATACCAAAAATAAAATACAGTGCACAAATCATACCTGTGATAAGAGAACTCATCAACGGTGCATACACGGGATACCACACCAGTCCTTAGCAGCGCCTATTGAGCATGAATGTTGCAGTTTTAGCACCGTCCAGACTGTCATACTATCAATGTTGCGTAGCCGCTGTGATGGCGATCTTTACCAATATTAAAACCATTTGTGCACGATGGTAAAAATAAACTAAAAGGAAGATCACGACTATATGTCCCGAACAAGTGACATAAACTTCTCATAACAAAATATTTAATTGAAAATACAGTCTGTATACGATTAACAATAAAATATTATAAGGGCAAAGAAAAACGTACCTCCTCGTATCGTTAACTTTAGCAAAGGAACGATCAGAGATTGACGTCAGAACGTTAACCCTTCGGGGGCGTAACTAACAGGGTAGATCCTATCAAGCACCAAATATTCACGTAACAACAGCAGTACCTGGAATTCCAGATAAAATAATAATATACAGTACTCTTACGTTTATTAAAGCAATAAAAACATTCATTTTAACAACACTATCCGAAAGTGTTGATACACTCGGCCAAATACCTCTGCGAGTGCTATATTTCACATTAAAAGTGCTTGTTCATAAATAGTGTAACATCATCACTCTATTACATAAGCACGACATAGGTAGATATATTTAAGTTAGCTCCCTAGCTAGCAGGGGATAAGTTAGAATTTGTTGCAACACTACCGTGCTGCAGAGCCTCCGGATAGGAACGGAAAACAGAGGCCTTCAGAACAGAAGAAGAAGAAAATGGAGCACGTGACTCACGTCACGACGTCACAGACTCTCAGAAAACGGCCAGGTTCACGGCCGCCATTTTGGGTTGGCTTTGTGTCTGTTTCTATTGGCTATATGCGTCCCATACCTTCCTGTGTTCTAAAAACCACAATGTTAGCACTCAGAGCAGTGTCTTAAAAATATAATCATGGCAAGTGAAAATCAACAACCGATATCTTGATTTATTATTTTCATATATGTCCGACAATAACTTTTTCATGAAAAAGTTAACGTATGCATGCTTAATGCCTATTTAGTTCCGAGCCCATTTTCAGTTACATTCAAAGGTTATAATATCATTTTAAAGATCTACGTTAAGAGGGTGACGGAGCAACACATCAGAATAAGCTACAAGACAAAAACAAGCCAATCAGCCCATCAAGGCGAATCATTAGATGAGTTATGCTAAATGTGTTTTGCAACACTGGCCGCATTCACAAAATATCTCGAAACTTTAAATAACTACCCATGTGGATCCTGGTAAACGTTTCATCAATAAACAATAGCCTAAACATTTCATTCCGTAGTTCGGCTAAACTAGTGCCATCTGATGAGTCCGAATAAAGGAATTAAGTAGGTTTGTCCCATGATCCAATAAAATCAAATGAAATAACCGTGCTGAGGAAATGGAGACAGGGAAAGGCCGTACGCTGGGTGCACGTTACAGGTCACAGGTTACAGCCAGGGGTTTACCTCCACCTAGTGGACACTTTAGGAAAGATTCATTTTATGGCAGTATGTTACCTGTTGTGTGCCAAACCTCTTAGAACTGCAATAACGGATTATATATGTTGGGCTAAATGTTTATAAAAACGACAAAGGACTGCAATAGATCCAAAGTTTCAAGTTGTTCATTTTGCGTAGTTTTGCGTGCGAAAGCATCAGCTAAAAAACTTTTGCATAATTCGTTCAAATAGCCTAATGAGAAAATAAACATCCAAGTTGCCTTACGTAAGAGCGCACACCAATGCAGATAACCATCAGTCTACTTTCCATTGTAACGTAAGTTTATGTGTACATGAACGCTCATAGCACGTTGGGGTGAAACAACGGTGGCACATAGATGGGACGTTTTTGATAAATCAATGCCTTTAAATGTGCTGACTCAATAAATGTAATAAACTTGAAACTCTAAACCTCCAATTTATTTTAAGGGCGCACTTAGGATTATCCAAACGCTGTTGGTCAATACAATGTTTTTAAGAATGGAAGTGACGCAGAAGGTTCTTCTTCAAACAACATCAAACCATACAGGGAAAGATGCAACCGGCCCGTATGACGTCATCTCAAGGTGAGCTTCGCTCTATGACGTAACACTGCGAATAATCTCACTATTCTTTGGCCTATATAAACCACGAAGTTATTTATCGAAGTTAGTTATTAAGTAACTTATCGAACAATTTAGTTATGGAAAACATAATGGAGATTGTTCAGCAGTATCTAACTGCAAATTTACAGAAAACTGTAAGTAGCTCCATCTACACTCTGTGTCTAAACGCGCGTGTTGCTGCTTGGTTTAAAAAATACAATTGAAGTAACCTTCCATGGGAATTCTGACGTAGTCTATAGCTTGTAAATATGTACTTTTCATAATTATTAATACAAAATGCGAATGATCTGTTTTTCTGTATGGAATGGAGTAATGCTTCCAGAGCTGCAACATAGTTTAAAAAACCTTAAAGAAGAGAAACAAATATTGAAAGGAGTTTTTAATTATTTATCCTACAGCCTCGTGAATTTTAGGCAATGATAATCCGGAGATCTCTTACCTCCAGGCCTGGAGATATTTGTTATTTCAGTGTCCAATATAAATGACATGTGTGGATTCTTTGGAAACAAATTCTGAAAAGTATAACTGAGGACTTGAAATCGCCAGAAGGCCAACAGGCACTGTGGCCCTCCAGGGTTTGGGTTGGAGACCCCTGGTCTAAATCCTAGTGTGTGTTTGTGCATGTTGATAATGCTGGACATTATGGCTTAATGATTTTGGGCAGAGAGGGGAACAGGCAATGAAGGACTCTCTGGCCCAGCTGGAGAAGGCCCTCAAGGAGGTGATGGAGAGGGAGGTGGCGAGGGAGGTGGCCCGGAGACTGGCTCCATTTGAGGAGCGACTCCAGAAGATGGAAGCGTTCATCCGCATTCAGGTAAATCTTTAGAAACTCCAAAGCGTGTAATTTGCATGACATATTCTTAAATGTACTTTAGTCAGGTTTCCCATGAGTCTGTATGCAATAATGATGTTACAACCCGGAAATCCAAAGGATAAATCAAACTTGTTTGGAAGCCATTATTAATTCCATCACAGCTCTCATCCAAAACAAGCTAATTTAACACTTGAAAAACGAAAGACAGTCACGGGAATTGGAATCATGGCTGACACTGGTAATAAGTCTGAGGCCTGAAGGTAAAAAAAAAATACAGCAGTTCTTTGTGCAAAGACACGTTATTAATGAGAGAGGTCAGAGGAGCCAGACTCGGCCAGACAGGTGAAAGCTAACACGAAGGTGACAGGAACGCAAATAACCACGCATTACAACAGTGGTATGCAGAAGAGCGTCTCTGAACACACAATGTGTCAAACCTCTAAGTGGATAGGCTACAGCAACAGAAGAGTTAATAAGTCAAATAAATAAGTCTAATACCTAAAACCTAATAATAATACCTAATACCAAAGAAAATGCTCACTTAGTGTAAATTGTTTTGTAAAATTAAATGCCAAATCCCTACAACACAAGTTTACTTGTGATTATAATCGTTATATAATTATTCATGTATTAACTTACATTTGAGTAATTTAGCAGACGCCCAATGTAGACATATAAAAATACATAAAGTATCGCTGTACAACAAACTGGCCTTGAGTGCAGATTCTTTATCGTATTTTAAGTGTATAATGTGAAATGGGGATAACGATTCTGTGCGTGAAACGGTGGTGTTGCTGCTCTGAATGTGGGAGGCTGACACACAGGTGTGACGTTGCAGGTTGATGGCTCACCTGGCCCCGCCCGGCTGCAGAACCTGCTCCACCCGCCCATCGCCTCACGCTGTTCGCCCCAGACCACAGTGAGGACTGCGTTCCCCTCCCTCTCCACGCTGAACCCCCCTCAGCCCTGGCTGCGTCTGCCTGGGTTCTCCTTCACCCTGGGGAGCTCCGGGGAGAGGCCTGACCTGTCCCTGGAAGACCTGCAGGGAGAGGAAGCCAGCCCCAACACCCCCACCAGACCCACCAGACCCAACACCCCCGGCCCCAACACCCCCACCGGCACCAACGCCTCAGCCAGCCCCAACACCCCCACCGGCCCCAACACCCCCACCAGCCCCAACACCCCCAGCCTGCCATCACGGCTGCCGACTCCGGAGACTTCCGAGGCCATGATTGCGCGGCACAGGGCACGTGCCCTCCTCCAAAAGCGGAGCTCCACCCCGCCTGAGACCCCACCCATGAGAGTCCCCAAGCCTCCCAGCTCGACTCCCAGCAGAGTCATTCCGGCCCGGGCCAGGGCCCTCCTGCAGCGCCTATCCAGGTCTGCAGCCACCCCCCCTCCTCCCCAAAGCGCCCCATCAGTCATCGCAGAGAGCCAGGGGCCCCTGCTGATCCCCGCACCTCCCACCGAGCCAAAGAAGAAGAAATCCCGCTTTTCTCTCTTCTCGGCCAAAGCGGCTCCCACTCCCTGCTCCACCAACTCCAGTGAGCCCACCCCACCCTGAACGGCTCATTATATTCATAATTATGCTCACATTTACGTGTGACGATTCAATCGGTCCTATCATGTTACTTGTATAAGAAACCTCACGGTGTACAGATGGGGAATCTCTCAAAGGAATTTCTCTATCATCTGCAATGCTATCTGCACAAAAAGAAAACATGGAAAAAAACAATGAGCACATGGTGATGATAACTAAACAGACAGATTACATTAATGTCAATAAAATGGCCAATAGGATTTGCATCACCATCTGCTGAAAGGGAAAAATTAGATGACAAAAACAAAATGGCCGACTAGCAAAACAAAATGGCCGACAAGCAGAATACACTTCAAATGTATTAATAGATGACATGTGGCATGTATTCTGTACCGAAGGTGAATGGTTCAGTAGGACTGGTTTATGGTTTGTTTTCACTGGTATGACATCACTCACTGATCATGTGACTCCACAGATGTGCCCAGATTTTTGCCATTTGCAAATCCAGATGTGGCCTTGGACCAGAGCTTGCAGCTCATCAAGGGTGAAAACTGGTAGGCAGACGCTAATGTTAACCACGCTGATCCAAAACAAATAATCTTCAATTTTTCAAGATATACAAACATTTTACAATATACTTAAATGGCAGTCAATAACACTTTCAGATATTGCAATATGTATTATTGGTGATGTTGTAATTTAATTTTGCAACAGGACAAAACACAACTCTCTTGTAGAAATGGAATAGACAGCGATTTATTGCACATATGTGTGAAAATATAGTTATGATTGGTGTCTGTGGACCTGCAGGGAGAAGAAGATCGAAGGGCTGACCTCCATCCGCCGGCTGGCTCACTGTCACCCTGAGCTACTGACCGCCAACCTCCATAGGGTCTGCTTGGCAGTCACGCAAGAGGTACTCGGGTTTTCCTGTCTGAACCTGTCGAGTGTGTGTGTTTATTCTGCTTCACACTGGTTTGTGTTTGTGCTTCTGCCATTGTTCTGATGGTGTGTAGTGGCTCACACACCTGTTTGTTTGTCTCCAGGTGCAGAATCTGCGCTCCATGATATCGCGTGCTGCCATGACAACGCTGGGGGACATGTACCTCTGCCTGCAGAGAGCCATGGACCCCGAGCTGGACTGGACCGCCAGGGTGCTGCTCCAGAAGGCTGGAGAGACCAGCCAATTTATCCAGCAGGATGTGCATGTGGCCTTGGGTCACAAGGTGCACAACTGCAGCCCCAAACGCTGCATCAAAGTCCTGCTGAACGGGGGCCTGAGGTGGGCGGGCTTACCCTCAAACACCATCGTGGAGTTTCAGTCAAACTTGGCATGGTGTTTAATGTGTGTAATTTGCCAATCAGACAGAATTTGAGTTGTGGGTGTGTTCACAAGTGGGTTTTTCTCTCGCTAGTGACCGGAACGCAGGGATCAGGGCCTGCAACGCCCGTCTGCTGGAGGCCCTGGTGGAGGTCATGGGGGCGACTCGCCTGCTTGGGCTGAAGAGAGAAATGCTGGACAGCTTCCTGTCCGCTGCCAGCCGCCTGCCCCACGACGCCTCACCGGAAGTCAGGTGGGCAGCACATCTTTACGCACCTGGCTGTCTGTCTGTCCATACATTCCCTCCGTAGAGAGGACAACACAGCCCATCCTGATAAATATACCCTCCCCTTTCTCCAGGAGCTCCGGAAGGAAAATCATTGGAGTGGTGTCAGCCGACAAAAGGCTGAACAGGAAGCTGATCAAGCTCCTGTGAAGCCATCGCTCACTCACTCACTCACTCACTCACTGACTCACTGAAACACTCACTCACTCACTCACACACTCACTGACTCACTGAAACACTCACTCACTCACTCTTTGACTCACTCACTCACTCACACACTGACTCACTCAAACACTCACTCACTCACTCACTCAAATACTGACTCACTCACTCACTCACTCACTGAAACACTCACTGAAACACTCACTCACTCACTCACTCACTCACACACTGACTCACTCAAACACTGACTCACTCACTCACTCAAACACTCAAACACTCACTCAAATACTGACTGACTCACTCACTCACTCACTCACTCAAACACTGACTCACTCACTCACTCACTCACTCAAACACTGACTCACATGAAACTATGCCGTTTGATTCGGACCAAAAATCAGACGTATGAGAGGCCAAGGGCGGCTACTGGTATTGCAGTAAGCCAATGATACAGCGACTGATGGCAGTGGCGAATGAGAGACTGTACAAGTTCCTGGCTACTGACACTCCTAGGCTGGCAACTCACCTGGCTAGACTAGCAACTCACCTGTCTAGACTAGCAACTCACATGCCTAGACTAGCAACTGACTATCCTGGACTAACAACTCACTCACCTAGACTAACAATTCACTCGCCTAGGCTGGCAACTCACCTGCCTAGACGAGCAATTCACTGTCCTGGTCTAACAACTCACTCACCTAGACCTACAACTCACTCACCTAGACTAACAATTCACTCACCTAGACTAATGACTAGGACGACATGGCTCAGGCAGTAAGAGCAGTCGTCTGGCAGTCGGAGGGTTTGATCCCCCGCCCGGGCTGTGTCAAAGTGTCCCTGAGCAAGACACCTAACTGCCAAATGCTCCTGACGAGCTGGTCGGCGCCTTGCATTGGCAGCCAATCGCCTAGACTAGACTAACAATTCACTCGCCTAGACGGAGCAACTCACCTGTCTAGGCTAACCACCTAGCCTCCTTGGTTTGCATTGCGCTAACACACTGCTCATAATCCCTCGCTCTCTGATGCCTCGATGGTTAACCTTCGTTATCCTCTTCATATTGTTATTAATGTAACTGAATGTAGTAGGCTGGCCCTACTGCTGTTGTTTAAAAGTGTAATACGTGTAAATACCTAGGTAGGAGCCAGTTGCTATTCCAGGCAGGTGAGTTGCCAGCCAAGGCGTTTCAGTAGCCAGGCACTTGCACAGTCTCTCATTTGTGATCGCCGGCACATCAGTCGCTACATCATTGGCTTAGCGCGATACGTGACTAGCCACCCTCGGCCTCTCATACGTATGGTTTTTGGCACGAATCAAATGCCATACTCAAACACTCACTCACTCACTCACTCACTCACACACTCGCTCAAACACTCAAAACACTCACACACCCCAAACACTCACACACTCACTCACTAACTCACTCACTCAAACACTGACTTGCTCACTCACTCACTCACTCACTCACACACTCGCTCAAACACTCAAAACACTCACACACCCAAAACACTCACTCACTCACTAAAAAACTCACTTGCTCACTCACTCACTCACTCACACTCGCTCAAACACTCACACACCCAAAACACTCACACACTCACTCACTCACTCACTCACTCACACACTCGCTCAAACACTCAAAACACTCACACACCCAAAACACTCACTTGCTCACTCACTCACTCACTCACTCACACACTCGCTCAAACAACACTCAAAACACTCACACACTCACTC
Source organism: Conger conger (assembly GCF_963514075.1). Lineage (NCBI taxonomy): Eukaryota > Metazoa > Chordata > Actinopteri > Anguilliformes > Congridae > Conger > Conger conger. The sequence continues at coordinate 2,542,564 of NC_083762.1, read as the reverse complement.
ACTCCTACACGGGTGTTAGAGCTTTCTGATACAGAGCCCCACTGCTGTGGAACATTCATTACCCTAACCTGCTTATCCTGAACAGCCTATCCCAGCATACCTTGGGGCAAAAGGCAGGAATACACCCTGTTCAGGTCGCCAGTCCATCGCAGGGCACACACACCATTCGCTCACACACTCCTACCCACGGACAATTTAGACTCTATAATCAGCCTAACCTGCATGTCTTTGGACTGTGGGAGGAAACCGGAGTACCCGGAGGAAACCCACGCAAACACGGGGAGAACATGAAAACTCCGCACAAAGAGTCCCCGGCCGACGGGGATTCGAACCCAGGACCTCCTTGCTGTGAGGCGGCAGTGCTACCCACTGCACCATCCATGCCCCACCCACTGCACCATCCGTGCTGCCTGCCTGCTGTGGAACACCCTTCCTGATATATGGTGGTTCTGGAGATGGGGGCTGGATCAGCCTCGTGTTTAAATAAAATCCACATGTGATCGGTGACACTGAGTCGTCCTTAACACTCACACACTCAAACACTTGCTAACACAAACACTCACTCACTCAAACACTCACTCACTAAATCAGTCAAACATTCACTCACTCAATCATTAACTTACATTCAATGCCTAAAAACTGGCTCGCAGGTACATATGTCTTATTTCAGGATCTTTTGTTTTATTAATTTTTTTAGCTCAAATGGGTTTTTAACCTCTCTTCGACAATCCACATATTCTATTCATCACCATGTTTCCACTACACATGAATCTATAACTGTGTGGCACACCTGCCCCATCTGAGGAGTGCCAAACATGGACTGGAGAGGCTCAGGGCACCCCATCAGATCCAAACCCCAAAACCCCCAAACCTGCAGCTCCACAGAGAGATGGACCGACCGGAGGAATGGTGGAGTCCGTGTGTAAGTATGGGAGGATGTTTGCTTCTTCCCCCGCCGCCCTTCGTAATTCACCCATTGGCATGCTTGGGTACATCTACCAGGAAAAGGCTTTGGATTTGTACCCAGATCTTAGCGTTGCTCTGCGCTTGGCATCAAGAGTTTTTTGCCTCTCAAACTTGTAGCCTAAACTTACATCTATTAACCGACTAGTTTTGGGTCAACGTGATGAATAGGCATTTTTTTTTCTTAAAATGTTGAACCTAGGGGGCAAGCGATAGACTAGTCACGCTACAGGAGGTGTGTCTCTTTCCCCTGAGCTGGATGTACATAAAGGTCTTCTAATTTGGAGATGTGAAAGCCTTGCTCATCCATGTTAACACCACTGGTAATTCAGAGTAGTATCTGTGGATTCAACCCCCCCCCCCCCCACTTTACACCCTAAGTGGTGTTCCATTAGTGGCAAAAACTTACATCATTTGACCAAAATGGGCATGTGTGTCCCTCAGTAGATTGACCAACCCTCAGATTTGGAGCCCAGTGGATAAATGTCTGTTGGTATCTCTACCGGTAAGTACTTTAGATATGATGTACGACACTTTGTGAAATTGGTTGAGAACAGGATGTCATACACATTCTCCTCACAGCAAGTGAGATCACTACGACATCAGTTTGGGCCCTGGGTTGGCCATGTTGATCAGTGAAGCTCGAAGCAGATGTGAAGATGGAGTTTTAGCTCCAGAAATCAGTTGCAGAAACACATGTATGACCATTCAGGCCCTGCGGTGGAATTATGAGGCTTCGCAAAATGAGACAAAAATTATTAAGATCTTATAATATAATGTATATCCAGTAATATATACTCACAGAGCACTTTATTAGGAATGTTTTAACTTTATTCTATCTACTTATTCCTGTGATTATCTAATCAGCCAATTGTGGGGCAGCAGTGCAATGCATACAATCATGTAGATACGGTTCAGGAGCTTCAGTTAATGTTCACATCAAGCATCAGATTGAGGAAAAAAGTTTATCCAAGTGACATTGACCGTGGAATGATTGTTGGTGGCAGACAGGGTGGTTTGAGTATCTCAGAAACTGCTGATCTCCTGGGACTTTCAAGCACACTAGTCTCTGGAGTTGCAAAGATCAAAAAACAAAAAGAATCCAATGAGCAGCAGTTCTTCAGACAGAAATGCCTTGTTAATGAGAGGTGTCAGAGGAGAAGGGCCAGACTGGTCAAAGCTGAGAGGAAGGTGACAATATGAAGAAGAGCATCTCTGAACACACAAAACATCATAACTCTACAGTAGTCTGAACACACTCACCGACACACACACCACACACACACGCCAAATAGGCTACAAGTCAGTCACAGATTCCCAAGCAATTCACAATTTTATTGATCCAGTACAGACCACAACTTTGATCCAGCATAACTGTGTTATTATTCCAATAAAAAAGGTCAGCTGCATTTACATGACATCTCACTACCCATTGTGCTAATTTACTGCAAATATAGATTCCACTATTGGTATGAATAGAAAAGCACACATACATTTCTACATGAATCTTTAATGACAGCATTTCAAAACAATTCTCTTCAGCGAGGCATTTTGATTTACATGTAATTACATGTGAGGATACAGTCCTTTTCCATACGCCTTTTATTTTATTTTATCTTCTTCAATAACAAGGAGACCTGAGTTTGTTTGTCTTATACAGCAATGCATGATGGGAAATATGGGAGGGGCTACATGTAACGGCATTTCCTTTTAAGCGGCATTCCCAGTCGTGCTCAGATGACATGCGTGTCTTCCGCATACGCATACACGTCATGGCATACATGTGGGGTCTCAAATCAATATGGAAAAGCCACGTGCTTTCTGCCCCAGAACCCCAGACAGAGCAATGCAACCCAATATCAGGCATTACTTTTTTAAATCGCTGACAAAACATGTCCTCATAGACATAACAGCAATCATATTTTAAATCCTATCTTTTCTTTGTGAATTCATATTGGTACATTTCTTATTTTGTTGGCTAAACTCGACTCAGAGAGTGACATTGTGTTTTGAATTCGCGTCGAAAGCATCTAAGCAAGCCTTGCATTCTGGGATGCAGGAGGACAAGCAAACAGAGATTAAATACTGTATGTGGCCAGTAATATGTAATACAATTTTAATTTTGATGGGGTCGAGCTGTGTCTTAAAAATATAATCATGACAAGTTCAAATTCAACCACAGATATCTTGATTCATTATTTTCTTATATGTCCGCTAATCACTGTTTCATGAAAAAGTAAACGTATACATGCTTAATGCCTATTCAGTTGCGAGTGATGTGAATTCTTCATGTTCAGACTTTTATTCTGAAATTAACGCTTTATTCGGACGGTTTGTTTCCGTTTATTCTCGTGCCGTATATTGGCTTCTGTTTTATGCTGTCACTACTGGTGCAACAGTTAGTCACTGACGATGTAAGTTTAATTATCAGTGTTAGAAAGTTCATGTAATATAACAACGTGATTCTTTCTCCGTATTTCATGACTTTATATTGTTTAGTCGATGTTAATCATATTCATTTACCGCTTGTTTACCGCCAATGTCTCCCTTCTGTAATTCTCATGTTCGGAAACTAGCTTCGCGGGGGAATAGCTAACTGGCTAGTTTAGCTAGCTTGCCCTGTATCACTACAAGCACACAGTTAACGTGATTTCAGTGTTATGTCGATAGTGTTTACTGCAATAGTTAAAGTTAGTATTCATCCAGAGATATGCAGATCAATACAGTCCTTAAATGCTGAGTAAATGTTGTTTATCAGTAACAATTCAAATATTAATGTATTTATTTGTTTTGTTTCAGAAACTACAAACATATATATATATCTACATATAACAGTATGCACCAATACGTTGTACCATTTATACTACTGGCTCTGCTGACATTACATTCTGCAAGTGAACAGTTTCAAACCAAACTGATGCTCCATGCTCTCTGACCGGAGCCCTGTAGTGGTCAATTATCCCACAACCAGTTTCAGGGGTCCAATCCCCAACACCGAGTGAATTTTCAGTTACATTCAAAGGTTATAATATCATTTCAAAAATCTGTTAAGAGGGTGAAAGATTAGATGAAAAAACAAAATGGCCGACTAGCAAAACAAAATGGCCGACAAGCAGAATACACTTGAAATGTATTAATAGATGACATGTGGCATGTATTCTGCAGCGAAGGTGAATGGTTCAGTAGGACTGGTTTATGCTGTTTTGTTTTCACTGGTATGACATCATTCACTCATGTGACTCCACAGATGTGCCAGGATTTTTGCCATTTGCAAATGCAGATGTGGCCTTGGACCAGAGCTTGCAGCTCATCAACTGTGAAAACTGGTTGGCAGATGCTAATGTTAACCACGCTGATCCAAAACAAATGAACTCAGTCTTCCATTTTTCAAGATTTACAAACATTTTACAATATACTTAAATGGCAGTCAATAACACTTTCAGATATTGCAATATGTATTATTGCTGTGGTTGTAATTTAATTTTGCAACTGGACAAAACACAACTCTCTTGTAGAAATGGAATAGACAGCGATTTATTGCAGATATGTGTGAAAATATAGTTATGATTGGTGTCTGTGGACCTGCAGGGAGAATAAGATCGAAGGGCTGACCTCCATCCGCCGGCTGGCTCACTGTCACCCTGAGCTACTGACCGCCAACCTCCATAGGGTCTGCTTGGCAGTCACGCAAGAGGTACTCGGGTTTTTCAGTCTGAACCTGTCGAGTGTGTGTGTTTATTCTGCTTCACACTGGTTTGTGTTTGTGCTTCTGCCATTGTTCTGATGGTGTGTACAGTTGCTCACACACCTGTTTGTTTGTCTCCAGGTGCAGAATCTGCGCTCCATGGTATCGCGTGCTGCCATGACAACGCTGGGGGACATGTACCTCTGCCTGCAGAGAGCCATGGACCCCGAGCTGGACTGGACCGCCAGGGTGCTGCTCCAGAAGGCTGGAGAGACCAGCCAATTCATCCAGCAGGATGTGCATGTGGCCTTGGGTCACATGGTGCACAACTGCAGCCCCAACCGCTGCATCAAAGTCCTGCTGAACGGGGGCCTGAGGTGGGCGGGCTTACCCTCAAACACCATCGTGGAGTTTCAGTCAAACTTGGCATGGTGTTTAATGTGTGTAATTTGCCAATCAGACAGAATTTGAGTTCTGGGTGTGTTCACAAGTGGGTTTTTCTCTCGCTAGTGACCGGAACGCAGGGATCAGGGCCTGCAACGCTCGTCTGCTGGAGGCCCTGGTGGAGGTCATGGGGGCGACTCGCCTGCTTGGGCTGAAGAGAGAAATGCTGAACAGCTTCCTGTCCGCTGCCAACCGCCTGCCCCACGACGCCTCACCGGAAGTCAGGTGGGCAGCACATCTTTACGCACCTGGCTGTCTGTCTGTCCACACATTCGCTCCGTAGAGAGGACAGCACAGCCCATCCTGATAAATATACCCTCCCCTTTCTCCAGGAGCTGCGGAAGGAAGATCATTGGAGTGGTGTCAGCCGACAAAAGACTGAACAGGAAGCTGATCAAGCTCCTGTGACGCTGGACGTTCCGAATTTGGGCAGTTTTCGTGGTGACGAGGGTGGAAGTGCGAGATGACCATGGATGCGGTCCGTTTCACCTTGGCTCCGCCCTGCGGCATTTCGGACCTGACGGGCGCCGTCTGCGCCACCAAGCCCCCACCGGCCCCAACACCCCCACCAGCCCCAACACCTCAGCCAGCCCCAACACCCACACCAGCCCCAACGCCACAGCCAGCCCCAACACCCCCAGCCTGCCATCACGCCTGCCGACTCCGGAGACTTCCGAGGCCACGATTGCGCGGCACAGGGCATGTGCCCTCCTCCAAAAGCGGAGCTCTACCCCGCCTGAGACCCCACCCATGAGAGTCCCCAAGCCTCCCAGCTCGACTCCCAGCAGAGCCATTCCGGCCCGGGCCAGGGCCCTCCTGCAGCGCCTATCCAGGTCTACGGCCCCCCCCCCCCCCCCCTCCTCCCCAAAGCGCCCCGTCAGTCATCGTGGAGAGCCAGGGGCCCCTGCTGACCCCCACACCTCCCACCGAGCCAAAGAAGAAGAAATCCTGCTTTTCTCTCTTCTCGGCCAAAGCGGCTCCCACTCCCTGCTCCACCAACTCCGGTGAGCCCACCCCACCCTGAACAGCTCATTATATTCATAATTATGCTCACATTTACGTGTGACGATTCAATCGGTCCTATCTTGTTGCTTGTATCAGAAACCATCTCACGGTGTACAGATGGGGAATCTCTCAAAGGAATTTCTCTATCATCTGCAATGCTATCTGCACAAAAAGAAAACATGGAAAAATAAGATATCATCACCATGTGCTCGTTGGTTAACTAAACCGACAGATTACATTAATGTCAATAAAATGGCCAATAGGATTTGCATCACCATCCGCTGAAAGGGAAAAATAAGATGAAAAAACAAGATGGCTGATGAGCAAAACAAAATGGCCGACAAGCAGAATACATTTGAAATGTATTAATAGATGACATGTGGCATGTATTCTGTACCGAAGGTGAATGGTTCAGTAGGACTGGGTTATGCTGTCTTGTTTTCACTGGTATGACATCACTCACTGATCATGTGACTCCACAGATATGCCCGGATTTTTGCCATTTGCAAATCCAGATGTGGCCTTGGACCAGAGCTTGCAGCTCATCAACTGTGAAAACTGGTGGGCAGACGCTAATGTTAACCACGCTGATCCACGCTTGCCGGTCACGCAAGAGGTACTCTGGTTTTTCTGTCTGAACCTGTCGAGTGTGTGTGTTCATTCAGCTTCAGACTGGTTTGTGTTTGTGCTTCTGCCATTGTTCTGATGGTGTGTACAGTTGCTCACACACCCGTTTGTTTGTCTCCAGGTGCAGAATCTGGGCCCCATGATGTTGCGTGCTGCCATGACAACGCTGGGGGACATGTACCTCTGCCTGCAGAAAGCCATGGACCCCGAACTGGACTGGACCGTCAGGGTGCTGCTCCAGAAGGCTGGAGAGACCAGTCAATTCATCCAGCAGGATGTGCATGTGGCCTTGGGTCACATGGTGCACAACTGCAGTCCCAAACGCTGCATCAAAGTCCTGCTGAACGGGGGCCTGAGGTGGGCGGACTTACCCTCAAACAGTTTCAGTCAAACTTGGCATGGTGTTTAATGTGTGTAATTTGCCAATCAGACAGAATTCGAGTTGTGGGTGTGTTCACAAGTGGGTTTTTCTCTCGCTAATGACCGGAACGCAGGGATCAGGGCCTGCAACGCCCGTCTGCTGGAGGCCCTGGTGGAGGTCATGGGGGCGACTCGCCTGCTTGGGCTGAAGAAAGAAATTCTCAACAGCTTCCTGTCCGCTGCCAGCCGCCTGCCCCACGACCCCTCAGCAGGTGTCAGGTGGGCAGCACATCTTTACGCACCTGGCTGTCTGTCTGTCCACACATTTGCTCCGTAGAGAGGACAGCACAGCCCATCCTAATAAATATGCCCTCCCCACACAGAACGAGCATAAATGATAAATGGTTGGAATTTATATAGTGCCTTTATCCAAAGCGCTGTACAATTGATGCTTCTCATTCACCCATTCATACACACATTCACACACCAACGGCGATTGGCTGCCATGCAAGGCGCCAACCAGCTCGTCAGGAGCATTTGGGGGTTAGGTTGTCTCGCTCAGGGACACTTCAACACAGCCCGGGCGGGGGATCGAACCGGCAACCCTCCGACTGCCAGATGATTGCTCTTACTGCCTGAGCCATGTCGCCCTTACACAACGTTTGGACCATGTGCCGGTTACATCACCCACTGATGTCCCACGTGGGCTTTTCAAGCCAGAGTTTAGTTTTACAGGCGACGACATGTTGTACAAAGCGAGCCAGAGACTGCGCAGTAGGGAAGCCGATGTGGCTCCTCCACTAAGCGTGTGAGAGAGAGTGACGTGATCTGTCCCTGATTTGTCCTAATAACACAATAACTTCAACATCAACGGGGGACACATTAGCTGAACAAATAAAACCGTTCTGCTCCTAAATGTTGTGGGATTGACTTTGTCTTTTGACCAGGATTGACAGAACGTATCCCCTCCGGGATCACGTTTCCGGTTACGTTCCCCTCATGTGGAAGTTAGCGTCATGAGTTAGCGTCAAGTCGACAGCGTGGTTGCCAAGCTTTATGTTATGATGCGATCTATGAGGTACATTCCCTTGATGCGTACGGTAGCGCCAACTGGCTAGCGTGTCTTTTTGTGAAGGGCATACGCTTAGTCATTACTCTGTCAATAAGCATTTATTTATTTATTTATTTTATTTCTTTGTCCGGTGTATCTAAGTTAGCGAAACATATGAATTGCCAATTTCCCAACAGTTTAAGATAGCGATGAGATAGCTAGTGCTCATCTCCAGAGATGCTCACAAGTCTTTGGTCACGAGTCCAAGTCAAGTCTCAAGTCTTTGGTCACAAATCCAAGTCAAGTCTCAAGTCTTTGGTCACGAGTCCAAGTCAAGTCTCAAGTCTCTAATGAGCGTTCTATCATCTGCTGCATGCCATCCGGACTGCTTAGAACACTGCATAGCTATATCTAAGGAATTCAAAGCATGTACTGTATTACTCCTTTATCTATTAGCATACAGTATCAGCATTGATTAGTTGTTTGGTATAACGAGCGTGCGTCTACGTTTAAGTAGTAAAACCGTGTTGTATCCTTCTGACGTAATTTACATAGCAACTGAACTGTCTGATCACGCCGAATCACTGATAGGGCCAAGAGAAATTAATGACGATTCAGAAAATGTATAACTTTTAAAGTTTTAAAACAATCCTATGGTGGGACTTTTGCCATTTATGGACGGTGAGACAGAAACTTTCTGTGCCGTTGAACTTAATCGAATGCTTTTATTTATGTCGTTCGAATGACCAAGTGCCGTTAAAAAGCTAATTGTATGGCTTTGTGCTATTCGCGTATGCTAGCTACATCATGCTAACCTCGTACAGGGACCAGTAAAGGCTTACGACACGCGAGCACAAGTTTGATCACCTCTACTGTAAAGTAAAAAAGTGGACAAATTACGTTTTCTGTGAGAAATGTATTGGCGAACTCACGTGCACACACAGCGGTCTACATTCTAAAGCTCCACTTTGCCCTCCCTATCAAAAGGAAAGTTATTTCAAAATTTCAAGTCCGGCAAGCCATCTAACTGGCAAACCTGCCGTTAGAGCTAAATTTATTAAAGGGGACCTATGCTCATTTCCACTCTCTATATTCATATTCATTCTGGGACTTCACTAGAGTAGCTTTTCATGATTCACAGATAAAAAAAAATTGTTTTATTTATCTGTACAGAGCTCGAAATTGCGACCATTTCGCATACGGTCCCGAAATGTAATCTGTGCGACCTCGAAATATATCAGACTGTGTCGAGTAGAAAAAACCTTTCGAAACCGAGCGTTCAGAGCTGGAGCTTTTTTTCTCTCTCACAGCGATACCGTTCGTGTACCAAATTTCTTTGAAATGCACAATTATACAGCACATATTACATATAATCGCTTTAAGAACCCCAAGATATCAATGAGCACAAAAAAGACGTTAATTGTTGCTTAGTAACGTTAGCCTCTTAGCAGTTTAGCAAGCTCAACATTCCACCAATGTTAAGTCAATGAGGGTCGTTTTTTTCTTAAAGCTTTATAGTTTAAAATGTATTTATTTACTTAATGCGCCAAAAAATTAAAGGAACAAATAATAATAATTGTTCACGAGTCGCAAACCTCGAGTCCGAGTCAAGTCTCAAATCTTTTGAGGACGAGACTCGAGTCAAGTCTCAAGTCACAGTGTGTGCGACTTAAGTGCGACTCGAGTCCAAGTCGCAAACTCGAGTCCCCATCTCTGCTCATCTCTCGGTGGGCTAATATCAGTACCGCTCGCTAGTTAGTGAAACGGACAGCAAACCATTCGGCAATAAATACATGTAGAGAAGTAGATAAGTGTAGCGGGGTCTAATCTGCGTTGTGTCTGTTTTGGATAATGACGAGATCGACGCGCTGAATCCCCTTTCAAAGGCACTTTTATTTCTCCACCTGTGATAATAGATACCCCACCAGCCCTTAGCAGCGCCTCCTCGTACCGTTAATTTTTGCAAAAGGGCCCCAGCGTGCGTGAGGGCGGTGACAATATAAATAGACCGACACACTCACACCGAGTGTGGCGCCAAATAATAATAACATGTAGCTAGCTAACGGCTACCGCAGCAAACATCGTATAGTACAAAAGTAGTGCGAATCGTACAGTATGGTTTTACGAAAATACAAAAGACATAACAAAAATAAAATACAGTGCACAAATCATACCTGTGATAATAGAGAACTCATCAACGGTGCATACACGGGATACCACACCAGTCCTTAGCAGCGCCTATTGAGCATGAATGTTGCAGTTTTAGCACCGTCCAGACTGTCATACTATCAATGCTGCGTAGCCGCTGTGATGGCGATCTTTACCAATATTAAAACCATTTGTGCACGATGGTAAAAATAAACTAAAAGGAAGATCACGACTATATGTCCCGAACAAGTGACATAAACTTCTCATAACAAAATATTTAATTGAAAATACAATTATACGATTAACAATAAAATATTATAAGGGCAAAGAAAAACGTACCTCCTCGTATCGTTAACTTTAGCAAAGGAACGATCAGAGATTGACGTCAGAACGTTAACCCTTCGTGGGCGTAACTAACAGGGTAGATCCTATCAAGCACCAAATATTCACGTAACAACAACAGTACCTGGAATTCCAGATAAAATAATAATATACAGTACTCTTACGTTTATTAAAGCAATAAAAACATTCATTTTAACAACACTATCCGAAAGTGTTGATACACTCGGCCAAATACCTCTGCGAGTGCTATATTTCACATTAAAAGTGCTTGTTCATAAATAGTGTAACATCATCACTCTATTACATAAGCACGACATAGGTAGATATATTTAAGTTAGCTCCCTAGCTAGCAGGGGATAAGTTAGAATTTGTTGCAACACTACCATGCTGCAGAGCCTCCGGATAGGAGCGGAGAACAGAGGCCTTCAGAACAGAAGAAGAAGAAAATGGAGCACGTGACTCACGTCACGACGTCACAGACTCTCAGAAAACGGCCAGGTTCACGGCCGCCATTTTGGGTTGGCTTTGTGTCTGTTTCTATTGGCTATATGCGTCCCATACCTTCCTGTGTTCTAAAAACCACAATGTTAGCACTCAGAGCAGTGTCTTAAAAATATAATCATGGCAAGTGAAAATCAACAACCGATATCTTGATTTATTATTTTCATATATGTCCGACAATAACTTTTTCATGAAAAAGTTAACGTATGCATGCTTAATGCCTATTTAGTTCCCATTTTCAGTTACATTCAAAGGTTATAATATCATTTTAAAGATCTACGTTAAGAGGGTGACGGAGCAACACATCAGAATAAGCTACATGACAAAAACAAGCCAATCAGCCCATCGAGGCGAATCATTAGATGAGTTATGCTAAATGTGTTTTGCAACACTGGTCGCCTTCACAAAATATCTCGAAACTTTAAATAACTACCCATGTGGATCCTGGTAAACGTTTCATCAATAAACAATAGCCTAAACATTTCATTCCGTAGTTGGGCTAAACTAGTGCCATCTGATGAGTCCGAATAAAGGAATTAAGTAGGTTTGTCCCATGATCCAATAAAATCAAATGAAATAACCGTGCTGAGGAAATGGAGACAGGGAAAGGCCGTACGGTGGGTGCACGTTACAGGTCACAGGTTACAGCCAGGGGTTTACCTCCACCTAGTGGACACTTTAGGAAAGATTCATTTTATGGCAGTATGTTACCTGTTGTGTGCCAAACCTCTTAGAACTGCAATAACGGATTATATATGTTGGGCTAAATGTTTATAAAAACGACAAAGGACTGCAATAGATGCAAAGTTTCAAGTTGTTCATTTTGCGTAGTTTTGCGTGCGAAAGCATCAGCTAAAAAACTTTTGCATAATTCGTTCAAATAGCCTAATGAGAAAATAAACATCCAAGTTGCCTTACGTAAGAGCGCACACCAATGCAGATAACCATCAGTCTACTTTCCATTGTAACGTAAGCTTATGTGTACATGAACGCTCATAGCACGTTGGGGTGAAACAACGGTGGCACATAGATGGGACGTTTTTGATAAATCAAATGTGCTGACTCAATAAATGTAATAAATTTGAAACACTAAACCTCCAATTTATTTTAAGGGCGCACTTAGGATTATCCAAACGCTGTTGGTCAATACAATGTTTTTAAGAATGGAAGTGACGCAGAAGGTTCTTCTTCAAACAACGGGGAAAGATGCAACCGGCCCGTATGACGTCATCTCAAGGTGAGCTTCGCTCTATGACGTAACACTGCGAATAATCTCACTATTCTTTGGCCTATATAAACCACGAAGTTATTTATCGAAGTTAGTTATTAAGTAACTTATCGAACAATTTAGTTATGGAAAACATAATGGAGATTGTTCAGCAGTATCTAACTGCAAATTTACAGAAAACTGTAAGTAGCTCCATCTACACTCTGTGTGTTGCTGCTTGGTTTAAAAAATACAATTGAAGTAACCTTCCATGGGAATTCTGACGTAGTCTATAGCTTGTAAATATGTACTTTTCATAATTATTAATACAAAATGCGAATGATCTGTTTTTCTGTATGGAATGGAGTAATGCTTCCAGAGCTGCAACATAGTTTAAAAAACCTTAAAGAAGAGAAACAAATATTGAAAGGAGTTTTTAATTATTTATCCTAAAGCCTCGTGAATTTTAGGCAATGATAATCCGGAGATCTCTTACCTCCAGGCCTGGAGATATTTGTTATTTCAGTGTCCAATATAAATGACATGTGTGGATTCTTTGGAAACAAATTCTGAAAAGTATAACTGAGGACTTGAAATCGCCAGAAGGCCAACAGGCACTGTGGCCCTCCAGGGTTTGGGTTGGAGACCCCTGGTCTAAATCCTAGTGTGTGTTTGTGCATGTTGATAATGCTGGACATTATGGCTTAATGATTTTGGGCAGAGAGGGGAACAGGCAATGAAGGACTCTCTGGCCCAGCTGGAGAAGGCCCTCAAGGAGGTGATGGAGAGGGAGGTGGCGAGGGAGGTGGCCCAGAGACTGGCTCCATTTGAGGAGCGACTCCAGAAGATGGAAGCGTTCATCCGCATTCAGGTAAATCTTTAGAAACTCTAAAGCGTGTAATTTGCATGACATATTCTTAAATGTACTTTAGTCAGGTTTGAAAAACACACTTGAAAAACTAAAGACAGTCACGGGAATTGGAAACATGGCTGACACTGGTAATAAGTCTGTGGCCTGAAGGTAAAAAAAAAATACAGCAGTTCTTTGTGCAAAGACACGTTATTAATGAGAGAGGTCAGAGGAGCCAGACTCGGCCAGACAGGTGAAAACCGACAGGAAGCTGACAGTAACACAAATAACCACACATTACAACAGTGGTATGCAGAAGAGCGTCTCTGAACACACAATGTGTCAAACCTCTAAGTGGATAGGCTACAGCAACAGAAGAGTTAATAAGTCAAATAAATAAGTCTAATACCTAAAACCTAACAATAATACCTAATACCTAATAAAATGCTCACTTAGTATAAATTGTTTTGTAAAAATAAAATGCCAAATCCCTACAACACAAGTTTACTTGTGATTATAATCGTTATATAATTATTCATGTATTAACTTACATTTGAGTAATTTAGCAGACGCCCAATGTAGACATAAAGTATCGCTGTACAACAAACTGACCTTGAGTGCAGATTCTTTATCGTATTTTTAGTGTATAATGTGAAATGGGGATGACGATTCTGTGCGTGAAACGGTGGTGTTGCTGCTCTGAATGTGGGAGGCTGACACACAGGTGTGACGTTGCAGGCTGATGGCTCACCTGGCCCCGCCCGGCGGCAGAACCTGCTCCACCCGCCCATCGCCTCACGCTGTTCGCCCCAGACCACAGTGAGGACTGCGTTCCCCTCTCTCTCCACACTGAACCCCCCTCAGCCCTGGCTGCGTCTGCCTGGGTTCTCCTTCACCCTGGGGAGCTCCGGGGAGAGGCCTGACCTGTCCCTGGAAGACCTGCAGGGAGAGGAAGCCAGCCCCACCACCCCCGGCCCCAACACCCCCGGCCCCAACACCCCCACCAGACCCAACACCCCCACCAGCCCCAACACCCCCAGTCTGCCATCATGCCTGCCGACTCCGGAGACTTCCGAGGCCATGATTGCGCGGCACAGGGCACGTGCCCTCCTCCAAAAGCGGAGCTCCACCCCGCCTGAGACCCCACCCACGAGAGTCCCCAAGCCTCCCAGCTCGACTCCCAGCAGAGCCATTCCGGCCCGGGCCAGGGCCCTCCTGCAGCGCCTATCCAGGTCTGCAGCCACCCCCCCTCCTCCCCAAAGCGCCCTGTCAGTCATCGCAGAGAGCCAGGGGCCCCTGCTGATCCCCACACCTCCCACCGAGCCAAAGAAGAAGAAATCCCGCTTTTCTCTCTTCTCGGCCAAAGCGGCTCCCACTCCCTGCTCCACCAACTCCGGTGAGCCCACCCCACCCTGAACGGCTCATTATATTCATAATTACGCTCACATTTACGTGTGACGATTCAATCGGTCCTATCTTGTTGCTTGTATCAGAAACCATCTCACGGTGTACAGATGGGGAATCTCTCAAAGGAATTTCTCTATCATCTGCAATGCTATCTGCACAAAAAGAAAACATGGAAAAAACCAATGAGCACATGGTGATGACAACTAAACAGACAGATTACATTAATGTCAATAAAATGGCCAATAGGATTTGCATCACCATCTGCTGAAAGGGAAAAATGAGATGAAAAAACAAAATGGCCGACTAGCAAAACAAAATGGCCGACAAGCAGAATACACTTCAAATGTATTAATAGATGACATGTGGCATGTATTCTGTACCGAAGGTGAATGGTTCAGTAGGACTGGTTTATGGTTTGTTTTCACTGGTATGACATCACTCACTGATCATGTGACTCCACAGATGTGCCCGGATTTTTGCCATTTGCAAATCCAGATGTGGCCTTGGACCAGAGCTTGCAGCTCATCAACGGTGAAAACTGGTAGGCAGACGCTAATGTTAACCACGCTGATCCAAAACAAATAATCTTCAATTTTTCAAGATATACAAACATTTTACATTATACTTAAATGGCAGTCAATAACACTTTCAGATATTGCAATATGTATTATTGGTGTGGTTGTAATTTAATTTTGCAACAGGACAAAACACAACTCTCTTGTAGAAATGGAATAGACAGCGATTTATTGCACATATGTGTGAAAATATAGTTATGATTGGTGTCTGTGGACCTGCAGGGAGAAGAAGATCGAAGGGCTGACCTCCATCCGCCGGCTGGCTCACTGTCACCCTGAGCTACTGACCGCCAACCTCCATAGGGTCTGCTTGGCAGTCACGCAAGAGGTACTCAGGTTTTTCAGTCTGAACCTGTCGAGTGTGTGTTTATTCTGCTTCACACTGGTTTGTGTTTGTGCTTCTGCCATTGTTCTGATGGTGTGTAGGTGCTCACACACCTGTTTGTTTGTCTCCAGGTGCAGAATCTGCGCTCCCTGGTATCGCGTGCTGCCATGACAACGCTGGGGGACATGTACCTCTGCCTGCAGAGAGCCATGGACCCCGAGCTGGACTGGACCGCCAGGGTGCTGCTCCAGAAGGCTGGAGAGACCAGCCAATTCATCCAGCAGGATGTGCATGTGGCCTTGGGTCACATGGTGCACAACTGCAGCCCCAAACGCTGCATCAAAGTCCTGCTGAACGGGGGCCTGAGGTGGGCGGGCTTACCCTCAAACACCATCGTGGAGTTTCAGTCAAACTTGGCATGGTGTTTAATGTGTGTAATTTGCCAATCAGACAGAATTTGAGTTGTGGGTGTGTTCACAAGTGGGCTTTTCTCTCGCTAGGGATCAGGGCCTGCAACGCCCGTCTGCTGGAGGCCCTGGTGGAGGTCATGGGGGCGACTCGCCTGCTTGGGCTGAAGAGAGAAATGCTGGACAGCTTCCTGTCCGCTGCCAGCCGCCTGCCCCACGACGCCTCACCGGAAGTCAGGTGGGCAGCACATCTTTACGCACCTGGCTGTCTGTCTGTCCATACATTCCCTCCGTAGAGAGGACAACACAGCCCATCCTGATAAATATACCCTCCCCTTTCTCCAGGAGCTCCGGAAGGAAGATCATTGGAGTGGTGTCAGCCGACAAAAGGCTGAACAGGAAGCTGATCAAGCTCCTGTGAAGCCATCGCTCACTCACTCACTCACTCACTCACTCACTCACTGAAACACTCACTCACTCACTCACTCACTCACTCACTCACTCACTCACTCACTCACTCACTCACTCACACACTCACTCACACACTCACTAACTCACTGAAACACTCACTCATTCACTCACTCATTGACTCACTCACTCACTCACTCACTGACTAACTCACTGAAACACTCACTCACTCACTCACTCACTCACTCACTCCCCCACCCAAACACTCACTCATATGAAACTATGCCGTTTGATTTGGACCAAAAATCAGACGTATGAGAGGCCAAGGGCGGCTACTGGTATTGCAGTAAGCCAATGATACAGCGACTGATGGCAGTGGCGAATGAGAGACTGTACAAGTTCCTGGCTACTGACACTCCTAGGCTGGCAACTCACCTGCCTAGACGAGCAACTCACCTGTCTAGACTAGCAACTCACATGCCTAGACTAGCAACTGACTATCCTGGACTAACAACTCACTCACCTAGACTAACAATTCACTCGCCTAGGCTGGCAACTCACTCACCTAGACTAATGACTAGGACGACATGGCTCAGGCAGTAAGAGCAGTCGTCTGGCATTCGGAGGGTTTGATCCCCCGCCCGGGCTGTGTCGAAGTGTCCCTGAGCAAGACACCTAACCGCCAAATGCTCCTGACGAGCTGGTCGGCGCCTTGCATGGCAGCCAATCGCCGTCGGTGTGTGAGTGTGTGTATGAATAGGTGAATGAAAAGCATCAATTGTACAGCGCTTTGGATAAAGGTGCTATATAAATGCCAACCATTTACCATTTAATGACTCACTATCCTGGACTAACAACTCACTCACCTGGACCTACAACTCACTCACCTAGACTAACAATTCACTTGCCTAGACGGAGCAAGTCACCTGTCTAGGCTAACAACCTAGCCTCCTTGGTTGGCTACTCCCTATCATATTATCATTCTTTTCCAATTGGACCACAAGTCTGCATTGCGCTAACACACTGCTCATAATCCCTCGCTCTCTGATGCCTCGATGGTTAACCTTCGTTATCCTTTTCATATTGTTATTAATGTAACTGAATGTAGTAGGCTGGCCCTACTGCTGTTGTTTAAAAGTGTAATACGTGTAAATACCTAGGTAGGAGCCAGTTGCTATTCCAGGCAGGTGAGTTGCCAGCCAAGGCGTTTCAGTAGCCAGGCACTTGTACAGTCTCTCATTTGTGATCGCCGGCACATCAGTCGCTGCATCATTGGCTTAGCGCGATACGTGACTAGCCACCCTCGGCCTCTCATAAGTATGGTTTTTGGCACGAATCAAATGCCATACTCAAACACTCACTCACTCACTCACTCACTCACTCACACACTCGCTCAAACACTCAAAACACTCACACACCCAAAACACTCACACACACACTCACTAACTCACTCACTCAAACACTGACTTGCTCACTCACTCACTCACTCATACACTCGCTCAAACACTCAAAACACTCACACCCAAAACACTCACACACTCACTCACTCAAACACTCACTTGCTCACTCACTCACTCACTCACACTCGCTCAAACACTCAAAACACTCACACACCCAAAACACTCACTTGCTCACTCACTCACTCACACACTCGCTCAAACAACACTCAAAACACTCACACACTCACTCACTCACTCACACTCCTACACGGCTGTTAGAGCTTTCTGATACAGAGCCCCACTGCTGTGGAACATTCATTATCCTAACCTGCTTATCCTGAACAGCCTATCCCAGCATACCTTGGGGCGAAAGGCAGGAATACACCCTGTTCAGGTCGCCAGTCCATCGCAGGGCACACACACCATTCGCTCACCCACTCCTACCCACGGACAATTTAGACTCTATAATCAGCCTAACCTGCATGTCTTTGGACTGTGGGAGGAAACCCACGCAAACATGGGGAGAACATGCAAACTCCGCACAAAGAGTCCGCGGCCGACGGGGATTCGAACCCAGGACCTCCTTGCTGTGAGGCGGCAGTGCAACCCACTGCACCATCCATGCCCCACCCACTGCACCATCCGTGCTGCCTGCCTGCTGTGGAACACCCTTCCTGATATATGGTGGTTCTGGAGACGGGGGCTAGATGAGCCTTGTGTTTAAATAAAATCAACATGTGATCGGTGACACTGAGTCGTCCTTAACACTCTCACACTCAAACACTTGCTAACACAAACACTCACTCACTCAAACACTCACTCACTAAATCAGTCAAACATTCACTCACTCAATCATTAACTTACATTCAATGCCTAAAAACTGGCTCACAGGTACATATCATATCTTATTTCAGAATCTTTTAATAAATTTTTTTTTAGCTCAAATGGGTTTTTAACCTCTCTTCGACAATCCACATATTTTATTCATCACCATGTTTCCACTACACATTAATCTATAACTGTGTGGCACACCTGCCCCATCTGAGGAATGCCAAACCTGGACTGGAGAGGCTCAGGGCACCCCATCAGATCCAAACCCCAAAACCCCCAAACCTGCAGCTCCACAGAGAGATGGACCGACCGGAGGAATGGTGGAGTCCGTGTGTAAGTATGGGAGGATGTTTGCTTCTTCCCCCGCCGCCCTTCGTAATTCACCCATTGGCATGCTTGGGTACATCTACCAGGAAAAGGCTTTGGATTTGTACCCAGATCTTAGCGTTGCTCTGCGCTTGGAATCAAGAGTTTTTTGCCTCTCAAACTTGTAGCCTAAACTTACATCTATTAACCGACTAGTTTTGGGTCAACGTGATGAATAGGCTTTTTTTTTTCTTAAAATGTTGAACCTAGGGGGCAAGCGATAGACTAGTCACGCTACAGGAGGTGTGTCTCTTTCCCCTGAGCTGGATGTACATAGGGGTCTTCTTATTTGGAGATGTGAAAGCCCTGCTCATCCATGTTAACACCACTGGTAATTCAGAGCAGTATCTGTGGATCCCCCCCCCACTTTACACCCTAAGTGGTGTTCCATTAGTGGCAAAAACTTACATCATTTGACCAAAATGGGCATGTGTGTCCCTCAGTAGATTGACCAACCCTCAGATTTGGAGCCCAGTGGATAAATGTCTGTTGGTATCTCTACTGGTAAGTACTTTAGATATGATGTACGACACTTTGTGAAATTGGTTGAGAACAGGATGATGTCACACACATTCTCCTCACAGGAAGTGAGATCACTACGACATCAGTTTGGGCCCTGGGTTGGCCATGTTGATCAGTGAAGCTCGAAGCAGATGTGAAGATGGAGTTTTAGCTCCAGAAATCAGTTGCAGAAACACATGTATGACCATTCAGGCCCTGCGGTGGAATTATGAGGCTTCGCAAAATGAGACAAAAATTATTAAGATCTTATAATATAATGTATAGCCAGTAATATATACTCACAGAGCACTTTATTAGGAATGTTTTAACTTTATTATATCTACTTATTCCTGTGATTATCTAATCAGCCAACTGTGGGGCAGCAGTGCAATGCATACAATCATGTAGATACGGTTCAGGAGCTTCAGTTAATGTTCACATCAAGCATCAGATTGAGGAAAAAAGTTTATCCAAGTGACATTGACCGTGGAATGATTGTTGGTGGCAGACAGGGTGGTTTGAGTATCTCAGAAACTGCTGATCTCCTGGGACTTTCAAGCACACTAGTCTCTGGAGTTGCAAAGATCAAAAAACAAAAAGAATCCAATGAGCAGCAGTTCTTCAGACAGAAATGCCTTGTTAATGAGAGGTGTCAGAGGAGAAGGGCCAGACTGGTCAAAGCTGAGAGGAAGGTGACAATATGAAGAAGAGCAATTCTGAACACACAAAACATCATAACTCTACAGTAGTCTGAACACACTCACCGACACACACACCACACACACACGCCAAATAGGCTACAAGTCAGTCACAGATTCCCAAGCAATTCAGTTTTATTGATCCAGTACAGACCACAACTTTGATCCAGCATAACTGTGTTATTATTCCAATAAAAAAGGTCAGCTGCATTTACATGACATCTCACTACCCATTGTGCTAATTTACTGCAAATATAGATTCCACTATTGGTATGAATAGAAAAGCACACATACATTTCTACATGAATCTTTAATGACAGCATTTCAAACCAATTCTCTTCAGTGAGGCATTTTGATATACATGTAATTACATGTGAGGATACAGTCCTTTTCCATAGGCCTTTTATTTTATCTTCTTCAATAACAAGGAGACCTGAGTTTGTCTGTCTTATGCAGCAATGCATGATGGGAAATATGGGAGGGGCTACATGTAACGGCATTCCCTGTCGTGCTCAAATACTGTATGTGGCCAGTAATATGTAATACAATTTTAATTTTGATGGGGTCGAGCAGTGTCTTAAAAATATAATCATGACAAGCTCAAATTTAACCACAGATATCTTGATTCATTATTTTCTTATATGTTCGCCAATCACTTTTTCATGAAAAAGTAAACGTATACATGCTTAATGCCTATTCAGTTGCGAGTGTTGTGAATTATTCAGACACTTTTATTCTGAAATTAACGCTTTATTCGGACGGTTTGTTTCCGTTTATTCTCGTGCCGTATATTGGCTTGTTTTATGCTGTCACTACCGGTGCAACAGTTAGTCACTGACGATGTAAGTTTAATTATCAGTGTTAGAAAGTTCATGTAATATAACAACGTGATTCTTTCTCCGTGTTTCATGACTTTATATTGTTTAGTCGATGTTGATCATATTCATTTACCGCCTGTTTACCGCCAATGTCTCGGTTCTGTAATTCTCATGTTCGGAAACTAGCTTCGCGAGGTACTAGCTAACTGGCTAGTTTAGCTAGCTTGCCCTGTAGCACTACAAGCACACAGTTAACGTGATTTCAGTGTATGTCGATAGTGGTTACTGCAATAGTTAAAGTTAGTATTCATCCAGAGATATGCAGATCAATACAGCCCTTAAATGCTTTGAGTAAATGTTGTTTATCAGTAACAATTCAAATATTAATGTATTGTAACGGACTGAGTTCTGGTTAGTAGCTGTTGCTGTTACTTTAAGAGACTGTTGATGACGTTGATGAGGGAGGGATTGTTTTGGGGTCAGGGGGCAGGAAGGGAGAGACCCGGGAAGCGAGGGAGGAGCTCGTGTGTTTTGAGCTGGGGTAAACTGTTCTTGTTTTTTGGGTGATATGCCGAGTGATTAAGGAGAATAAAGTGCGGTAACGAGAACCCTTCTGTCTGGTTTGTGACATGCTACACTGGTGTCAGAAGTAAAAATAAATAATAAGAAAGAAAGAAACGAAGCTACGAGGGAAGTACGCCTACGCCGCTAACCTAAGCTAACCTAACCTAAGCTAACCTAAGCTAACCTAACCTAACCTAACCTAACCTAACGCACTCAAAACCTCCCAAGCGGAGTCATGCTGCCCGGCGAGGTGAACAAAATCAAGCGGGAGGAGGAAAACAGCGCGTGGGGTCGATACACGGCTGCCTGGCAGGCGGAACACAGTGAGCGGAGTCGACACGAAACCGCCGAGGAGGCAGAGCGCAGAGAGCGGGTGAGGAGAATGACCGCTCAAATGGCTGCTGAGGCCGGGTTTAAACCGGCTGCCCACAGTATGGACGGACGTGCGGCGCGCAGGGGACCGCTGGCCGCGGGGAGCGATAACGTCATCGTGGCTCCTCTATCAGTGAAGACCCCCAGGTACGATGGCAAGGCTGATTGGGAGGCTTTTCATGCACAATTTGAACTGTTATCCCGGGCTAACAATTGGTCCAATGAAGCTAAGGCCCTCCAGCTTGCAATGTGCCTTTCTGGGGATGCGCTGTCGAGCCTGCTGTTACTGACCCCCGATGATAGGAGTGACTATGATGCTTTAGTGGGGGCATTAAAGAGGCGATTTGGACAGTGTTCAGCAGCCAGCTTGCTCCGCTCCGAGCTGTGCAGTCGGAAGAGGCGGCCCGGGGAACCATTGAGAGACCTCGCCAACGAAGTGGAAGGGCTCGTTCACCGCGCCTATGCTCACATGCCCCCTTCCATCCTGAGTGAATTAGCTCGAGACCACTTCCTGCAGGCACTGCTGCCGAGTGACCTGCGTATCCAGACACTGCTAGCTCATCCTAAGTCTCTCCTGGAGGCATTGGAGTTGGCTTCGGAGAGGGAGATGCTGGGCGCTGGCCCCCCTACCGCTACGTTGGAGGACACACCCAGGGTGAGAGCTGCTGGTGTGTCAGTGAGTGGTGAAGTGGCACCGGCCTGGGCGGTGGAACTAACACAACTGGTGCGGGCTGCCTCGCTGAGTGGGCAACAGCGGCCATGGACGGGCGCGAGACTCTGCTGGGCATGTGGAAAGCCCGGCCACCTGGCCAGAGAGTGCCCCAACACGGCTGAGAAACCGGGAAACGGGACGGGGAACGCATAACCGGGACGGTGCGACTCCCCGGGGCGACGTCCCGACCCTGCACAGGCGGGGAGACAACACAACACGGCCAGGTGGGGACATTGCAAACAGGGGAGAGTGAGGGCGGCCAGCAGGTGCAAGTCGTTATGCTGGGCCGGACGGGGACAGGAAACTGCTGGTACGCCCCGGTGACATTTGGGGGGATATGCTGCTCCGCACTGGTTGACACGGGTTCATCAGCCACCCTGGTGAGACCCGACGCGGTGGGGAGCGGGACCACAGTCTTACCCACCACGGTGAGATTACAGACAGTCACTGGGGACCGGGCACCCATGGTGGGGGAGGCATTAGAGACTGTGGAGGTGGGGAGGGAGAGACTTCACTGCCCAATATGGGTAGCGGAACTAGAAGACTGCATATTGGGACTGGACGTGCTCGAAAAACTGGACTGCGTGATTAGCACCAAGAGGGGGACACTCACATTCCCAGACGGACACGTAGTGCAAATGACTAGACAACCCACCCAGCCGAAACGTTCCCCGGCCCCCACCGTTGCAGTCCTGGCAACCGAGGCAGCGGCCAACACGACTTCCGTCTGCATCCCGGATAGACACCCAATACTGCCCCATACCCCGCCCACCACCGCTGCACCGACTGGTAGTGGGGGGGGAGAAGACGGAGAGAGGGTCTTGGTTGTGAGGGAGGTGTGGCAGGGGAACTGTGATGGACTGTCTCACGTTGAACAGGGCCTGCTGTGGCAGCTGTTATTAGAGTTTAAGGACAGTTTTTCCCTATCAGAGGATGACGTGGGCCAGACCCACCTAGCCCAACACAGCATCGACACAAGGGATGCCCCGCCCATCAGGATGAGACCCCGCCGTCTTCCGATGGCTAGACAGGCAGCGGCGGAGAAGGCGTTACGGAACATGCAGCGTGCTGGACTCATTGAACCCTCCACCAGCCCCTGGGCCGCTCCAATCGTCATGGTCCCCAAGAAGACAAAGGACGACTGGCGCTTCTGCGTGGACTTCAGACGCCTCAATGGCGTGACCAAAAGGGACGCCTACCCCTTTCCACGAGTCGACGAGTCCCTCGATGCAGTGGCAGGGTCCTCCTGGTTCACGTCGTTGGATCTACGCAGCGGATACTGGCAGGTCCCCCTCACCCCCGATGCCAGACCCAAAACCGCCTTCGTCACACACGGGGGCCTGTGGCAGTTCAAAGTTCTTCCCTTCGGCCTCTGCAATGCACCCGCCACGTTCGAGAGGCTGATGGACAACGTGCTCGCGGGGATCCCCCGTCAGGAGTGTGTCGTATATCTAGATGACATCCTGGCCCATGGAGACTCATTTGAGACGGCCCTCGGGGCGCTCAGACGCGTACTGGAGAGGGTGACTGCAGCGGGTCTGAAGTTAAACCCCCAGAAATGCCGCTTCATGAGACGGGAGGTCAGATTTCTGGGGCACAAGCTGGGTTCTGGTGGCATCGGCACCGCGCATGAAAAGGTGCAGGCGGTGGAAGACTGGCCCACCCCCAGCTCCGGTTCCGAAGTGAAAAGTTTCACAGGACTAGCCTCCTACTACAGGAGATTTGTGAGGGACTTCTCCACAATAGCCGCACCCCTGTTCCGGCTGCAACGGCCCAGGGAGAAGTTCATCTGGACAGACGAGTGCCAGAGAGCATTCACCTCGCTGAAGAAGGCCCTCTTGGAGGCCCCCGTCCTCACCCCCCCCGACCCCACCCTGCCCTTCATACTCGACACGGACGCCAGCAATGTCGGCGTGGGGGCGGTGCTGTCGCAGGTGACCTCGGAGGGGGAGAAGGTAGTGGCGTACTACAGCGGATCACTCAATAAGCACGAACGCCGCTACTGCGTCACCAGGCGGGAACTGCTCGCCGTGGTCATGGCTGTCGAACACTTCAAGTATTACCTCGGGGGCCTGCACTTCACAGTCAGGAGTGACCACTCCGCCTTGCAGTGGCTCATGACCTTCAGAGAGCCAGAGGGTCAGTTGGCACGCTGGATCGAGGAACTACAGGCGTACGACTTCAACGTGATCCACCGTGCGGGTAGACAGCATGGGAACGCGGACGCGCTTTCCCGCCGGCCCTGCGCCGCTGACGGCTGTCGCTACTGTGAAAGAAGAGAGGTGCGGGAGGAGGAGCAGCTGCGACAAGGAGTGAGATGCGCAACAGCGGCCCTAACAGCTATCGACACTGGAGAGTGGAGACGCAAACAGGAAGAGGACGCTGACATCAGACCCGTGCTCACGTGGGTAGCGGCACAACACCAACCCCGGTTGGAAGAAATCGGCCTGTGTTCAAGGGCTACAAAGGGACTGTGGAGTATGTTTCCTAACCTGCGTCTGTGTGACGGGGTACTGCAGAGGGGGTGGAAAGACGCGGCCACAGGGGAGACGCTGTGGCAGGTGGTCGTGCCCAGGGCCCTGCGGGAAACGGTGCTACAATCAGTCCACGGAGCCCCTGGATCTGGTCATTTCGGGGTCAGCAAAACGCTCCGCCGCCTTCGTCAGGGGTTCTACTGGGGCCAACATGGGCGGGACGTGGGGGACTACTGCCGCCGCTGTGACAGCTGCACAGCACGTAAAGGCCCCACGGGCACATCTCACTGCCAACTCCAGCAGTTTCCGACAGGCTGTCCCATGGAGAGAGTGGGGATTGACGTGCTCGGGCCGTTTCCTCGCTCGGAGAAAGGTAACCGCTACATCCTCACTGCCATGGATTACTTCACTAAGTGGCCGGAGGCATACTGCCTGCCGGACCAAGAAGCAGAGACGATAGTAGATGCGCTGGTGGAGGGGATGTTCAGCAGACTGGGGGTCCCGGAGGTCATTCACACTGACCAAGGCAGAAACTTTGAATCCCGCGTGTTTGCGGCCATGTGCGAAAAGCTTGGCTCCCACAAGACTCGCACCACACCCCTCCACCCGCAAAGCGACGGACTAGTCGAAAGATTTAACCGCACGCTGGGACAGCAACTGGCCATAGTGACGGCTAAACACCAGCGAGACTGGGACGCGCATGTCCCCCTGGTGTTGATGGCGTACCGGTCTGCGACGCAAGACTCCACCTCCTGCTCCCCCGCCCTTCTCATGCTTGGCAGGGAGATTAGGACCCCGGCTGAGATGATGTTGGGCAGGCCGCCCGACCTCCCGGCGGACCCCCCGGGGCTTGAATATGCCCGGAAGCTGCAGGATCGATTGGAGTGTGCCCACGAGTTCGCCAGGAATCAGCTACGGAGCGCAGGGGCGAGACAGAAGAGAAATTACGACGTGCACACCAAGGGGCAGCATTTCACGGCCGGGGAGCTGGTCTGGGTTTACAACCCCCAGAGAAAGAAAGGCAGGTGCCCCAAACTGGACAGCAAGTGGATGGGGCCCTGCAGGGTCCTCGAGAGACTGGGCGAAGTCGTGTACAGGGTCCAGCTGCCGGCAAGAGGTAGGAGAGTCGCCCTGCATCGAGATAGACTGGCCCCCTACCGGGGCACGGGCACCCCCCCAGGAGAAGGGGGTGAACGGCGCGGTAACCGGGTTGTCTTGTTTTTTGGGTGATATGCCGAGTGATTAAGGAGAATAAAGTGCGGTAACGAGAACCCTTCTGTCTGGTTTGTGACATGCTACAGTATTTATTTGTTTTGTTTCAGAAACTACACACATATATATATATATCTACATATAACAGTATGCACCATTACGTTGTACCATTTATACTACTGGCTCTGCCGACATTCTGCAAGTAAACAGTTTCAAACCAAACTGATGACTCCATGCTCTCTGACCGGAGCCCTGTAGTGGTCAATTGTCCCACAACCAGTTTCAGGGGTCCAATCCCCAACACCGAGTGAATTTTCAGTTACATTCAAAGGTTATAATATCATTTCAAAAATCTATGTTAAGAGGGTGAAAGATTAGATGAAAAAACAAAATGGCCGACTAGCAAAACAAAATGGCCGACAAGCAGAATACACTTGAAATGTATTAATAGATGACATGTGGCATGTATTCTGTACCGAAGGTGAATGGTTCCGTAGGACTGGTTTATGCTCCGTCTTGTTTTCACTGGTATGACATCATTCACTCATGTGACTCCACAGATGTGCCAGGATTTTTGCCATTTGCAAATGCAGATGTGGCCTTGGACCAGAGCTTGCAGCTCATCAACTGTGAAAACTGGTAGGCAGATGCTAATGTTAACCACGCTGATCCAAAACAAATGAACTCAGTCTTCCATTTTTCAAGATTTACAAACATTTTACAATATACTTAAATGGCAGTCAATAACACTTTCAGATATTGCAATATGTATTATTGCTGTGGTTGTAATTTAATTTTGCAACAGGACAAAACACAACTCTCTTGTAGAAATGGAATAGACAGTGATTTATTGCAGATATGTGTGAAAATATAGGTATGATTGGTGTCTGTGGACCTGCAGGGAGAAGAAGATCGAAGGGCTGACCTCCATCCGCCGGCTGGCTCACTGTCACCCTGAGCTACTGACCGCCAACCTCCATAGGGTCTGCTTGGCGGTCGCGCAAGAGGTACTCGGGTTTTCCTGTCTGAACCTGTCGAGTGTGTGTGTTTATTCTGCTTCACACTGGTTTGTGTTTGTGCTTCTGCCATTGTTCTGATGGTGTGTGTAGTGGCTCACACACCTGTTTGTTTGTCTCCAGGTGCAGAATCTGCGCTCCATGGTATCGCGTGCTGCCATGACAACGCTGGGGGACATGTACCTCTGCCTGCAGAGAGCCATGGACCCCGAGCTGACAATTGATGCTTCTCATTCACCCATTCATACACACATTCACACACCAACGGCGATTGGCTGCCATGCAAGGCGCCAACCAGCTCGTCAGGAGCATTTGGGAGTTAGGTTGTCTCGCTCAGGGACACTTGGACACAGCCCGGGCAGGGGATCGAACCGGCAACCCTCCGACTGCCAGACGACTGCTCTTACTGCCTGAGCCATGTCGCCCATACACAACGTATGGACCATGTGCCGGTTACATCACCCACTGATGTCCCACGTGGGCTCGTGAAAAGTGTTTTTTCAAGCCAGAGTTTAGTTTTACAGGCGGCGACATGTTGTACAAACGGAGCCAGAGACGGCGCAGTAGGGAAGCCGATGTGGCTCCTGCACTAAGCGTGTGAGAGAGAGTGACGTGATCTGTCCCTGATTTGTCCACATAGTATTGCGCTATTGTCCTAATAACACAATAACTTCAACGTCAACGGGGGACACATTAGCTGAACAAATAAAAACGTTTTGCTCCTAAATGTTCTTGTGGGATTGACTTTGTATTTTGACCAGGATTGACAAAACGTATCCCCTCCGGAATCACGTTTCCGGTTACGTTCCCCTCATGTGGAAGTTAGCGTCATGAGTTAGCGTCAAGTCGACAGCGTGGTTGCCAAGCTTTATGTTATGATGCGACCTAAAAGATAAATTCCCCTGATGCGTATGGTAGCGCCAACTGGCTAGCGTGTCTTTTTGTGAACGGCATACGCTTAGTCATTACTCTGTCAATAAGCATTTATTTAGTCAGGTGTATCCAAGTTAGCGAAACATATGAATTGCCAATTTCCCAACAGTTTAAGATAGCAATCAGATAGCTAGTGCTCATCTCCAGAGATGCTCACAAGTCTTTGTTCACAAGTCCAAGTCAAGTCTCAAGTCTTTGGTCACGAGTCCAAGTCAAGTCTCAAGTCTTTGGTCACGAGTCCAAGTCAAGTCTCAAGTCTTTGGTCATGAGTCCAAGTCGAGCCTCAAGTCTCTTATGGTTGTAATGAGCGTTCTATCATCTGCTGCATGCCATCCGGACTGCTTAGAACACTGCATAGCTATATCTAAGGAATTCAAAGCATGTACTGTATTGCTCCTTTATCTAATAGCATACAGTATCAGCATTGATTAGTTGTTCGGTATAAAGAGCGTGCGTCTACGTTTAAGTTGCAAATAACCGTGTTGTATCCTTCTAACGTAATTTGCATAGCAACTGAACTGTCTGATCACGCCGAATCACTGATAGGGCCAAGAGAAATTAATGACGATTCAGAAAATGTATAACTTTTGAAGGTTTAAAACAATCCTATGGTGGGACTTTTGCCATTTATGGACGGTGCGACAGAAACTTTCGGTGCCGTTGAACTTAATCGAATGCTTTTATTTATGTCGTTCGAATGACCAAGTGCCGTTAAAAAGCAAATTGTATGGCTATTGTATTGAATATGCTATTCGCGTATGCTAGCTACATCATGCTAACATCGTACAAGGACTAGTAAAGGCTTACGACACGCGAGCACAAGTTTGATCACCTCTACTGTGAAGTAAAAAAGTGGACAAATTACGTTTTCTGCGAGAAATGTATTGGCGAACTCACGTGCACACACAGAGGTCTACATTCTAAAGCTCCACTTTGCCCTCCCTATCAAAAGGAAAGTTATTTCAAAATGTCAAGTCCGGCAAGCCATCTAACTGGCAAGCATGCTGTTAGAGCTAAATTTATTAAGGGGGACCTGTGCTCATTTCCACTCTCTATATTCATATTCATTCTGGGACTTCACTAGAGTAGCTTTTCATGATTCACAGATCAAAAAAAACTCTTTATTTATCTGTACAGAGCTCGAAATTACGACAATTTCGCATATACTCACGAAATTTAATCTGTGCGACCTCGAAATATATCACTGTGTCGGGCAGAAAAAAACCTTTCGAAACCGAGCGTTCAGTACTGGAGCTTTTTTTTCTCTCTCACAGCGATACCGTTCGTGTACCAAATTTCTTTGAAATGCAATTATACCGCACATATTACATATAATCGCTTAAAGAACCCAAAGATATCAATGAGCACAAAAAAAGACGTTAATTGTTGCTTAGTAACGTTAGCCTCTTAGCAGTTTAGCAAGCTCAACATTCCACCAATGTTAAGTCAACGGAGGTCGTTTTTTTTTTCAAGCTTTATAGTTTAAAATGTATAAATCTAGAAAAAGCAACCTGACCAGTATAGCTTATGGTGGCCACATGTCTATCTTAAAAACTGTAGGAGATACGCCCGGAAGAACCAGGAATAATAATGATAAGTAAAGATTATATAGAAAGAACAGTTTGCGTCTTTGGCAAGCAAACTAATTATAGTACTAAGATCTGGACGAGATAACGTTAACTACCATTTTCTATGTGTAGCAACTAGCAAAATCCATCTGGAACCACCGGGTTCTGAGAGAAGAACTGGTTCTTCTAATAATGTTGCAGGCTATATCAATATTTATTTCTGAATATAGAGAATGGCTAAAAATGGATATGGACTAACGAACGCTAATCTAATCACGTTAACCTCCCAGCTACTCTATCTTACGTTAGCGTGCTACTAGCTTTCTAGCTAGCTAATGAGGTTAACTTGATTAGATTGGCGTTCGTTAGTCCATTTCTACGATAGCTGATGCTGAGCTAAACATGTTTGCTAACCGTCAGGCGCTAACGTTAACTTCATTACCAAGTGACTGACCTATCTGGGTGCGTTTTCAGGCGCCTGATAAAGTTGGATTTGGTCGATCCAGCATCCTTTATGTAGATCCCGCAGACTTTGCATTTAGCGATCCTTTTCTTTGGGCTTTGTGTCAAATTAGTATAGCCAAAGGCTATAACAAATGGCACAGCAGTAGCAGGTGTGCTAGCCATGGTGTCTTACAGTCATCTGTGGCCGTGGCGGCGCGCGCCACATGCGTACGGTTAGTGTGATGGCGGGAATGACAGTCAGCTCGCCAGACATTTCCTTAATGCGCCAAAAAAATTAAAGGAAAAAATAATAATAATTGTTCACGAGTCGCAAACCTCGAGTCCGAGTCAAGTCTCAAATCTTTTGAGAACGAGACTCGAGTCAAGTCTCAAGTCACAGTGTGTGCGACTTAAGTGCGACTCGAGTCCAAGTCGCAAACTCGGACAGCAAACCATTCGGCAATAAATATATGTAGAGAAGTAGATAAGTGTAGCGGGGTCTAATCTGCGTTGTGTCTGTTTTGGATAATGACGAGATCGACGCGCTGAATCCCCTTCAAAGGCACTTTATTTCTCCACCTGTGATAATAGATACCCCACCAGCCCTTAGAAGCGCCTCCTCGTACCGTTAATTTTTGCAAAAGGGCCCCAGCGTGCGTGAGGGCGGTGACAATATAAATAAACCGACACACTCACACCGAGTGTGGCGCCAAATAATAATAACATGTAGCTAGCTAACGGCTACCGCAGCAAACATCGTATAGTACAAAAGTAGTGCGAATCGTACAGTATTGGTTTTACGAAAATACAAAAGACATACCAAAAATAAAATACAGTGCACAAATCATACCTGTGATAATAGAGAACTCATCAACGGTGCATACACGGGATACCACACCAGTCCTTAGCAGCGCCTATTGAGCATGAATGTTGCAGTTTTAGCACCGTCCAGACTGTCATACTATCAATGTTGCGTAGCCGCTGTGATGGCGATCTTTACCAATATTAAAACCATTTGTGCACGATGGTAAAAATAAACTAAAAGGAAGATCACGACTATATGTCCCGAACAAGTGACATAAACTTCTCATAACAAAATATTTAATTGAAAATACAGTCTGTATACGATAAACAATAAAATATCATAAGGGCAAAGAAAAACGTACATCCTCGTATCGTTAACTTTAGCAAAGGAACGATCAGAGATTGACGTCAGAACGTTAACCCTTCGTGGGCGTAACTAACAGGGTAGATCCTATCAAGCACCAAATATTCACGTAACAACAGCAGTACCTGGAATTCCAGATAAAATAATAATATACAGTACTCTTACGTTTATTAAAGCAATAAAAACATTCATTTTAACAACACTATCCGAAAGTGTTGATACACTCGGCCAAATACCTCTGCGAGTGCTATATTTCACATTAAAAGTGCTTGTTCATAAATAGTGTAACATCATCACTCTATTACATAAGCACGACATAGGTAGATATATTTAAGTTAGCTCCCTAGCTAGCAGGGGATAAGTTAGAATTTGTTGCAACACTACCATGCTGCAGAGCCTCCGGATAGGAGCGGAGAACAGAGGCCTTCAGAACAGAAGAAGAAGAAAATGGAGCACGTGACTCACGTCACGACGTCACAGACTCTCAGAAAACGGCCAGGTTCACGGCCGCCATTTTGGGTTGGCTTTGTGTCTGTTTCTATTGGCTATATGCGTCCCATACCTTCCTGTGTTCTAAAAACCACAATGTTAGCACTCAGAGCAGTGTCTTAAAAATATAATCATGGCAAGTGAAAATCAACAACCGATATCTTGATTTATTATTTTCATATATGTCCGACAATAACTTTTTCATGAAAAAGTTAACGTATGCATGCTTAATGCCTATTTAGTTCCGAGCCCATTTTCAGTTACATTCAAAGGTTATAATATCATTTTAAAGATCTACGTTAAGAGGGTGACGGAGCAACACATCAGAATAAGCTACATGACAAAAACAAGCCAATCAGCCCATCAAGGCGAATCATTAGATGAGTTATGCTAAATGTGTTTTGCAACACTGGCCGCATTCACAAAATATCTCGAAACTTTAAATAACTACCCATGTGGATCCTGGTAAACGTTTCATCAATAAACAATAGCCTAAACATTTCATTCCGTAGTTGGGCTAAACTAGTGCCATCTGATGAGTCCGAATAAAGGAATTAAGTAGGTTTGTCCCATGATCCAATAAAATCAAATTAAATAACCGTGCTGAGGAAATGGAGACAGGGAAAGGCCGTACGCTGGGTGCACGTTACAGGTCACAGGTTACAGCCAGGGGTTTACCTCCACCTAGTGGACACTTTAGGAAAGATTCATTTTATGGCAGTATGTTACCTGTTGTGTGCCAAACCTCTTAGAACTGCAATAACGGATTATATATGTTGGGCTAAATGTTTATAAAAACGACAAAGGACTGCAATAGATCCAAAGTTTCAAGTTGTTCATTTTGCGTAGTTTTGCGTGCGAAAGCATCAGCTAAAAAACTTTTGCATTATTCGTTCAAATAGCCTAATGAGAAAATAAACATCCAAGTTGCCTTACGTAAGAGCGCACACCAATGCAGATAACCATCAGTCTACTTTCCATTGTAACGTAAGTTTATGTGTACATGAACGCTCATAGCACGTTGGGGTGAAACAACGGTGGCACATAGATGGGACGTTTTTGATAAATCAATGCCTTTAAATGTGCTGACTCAATAAATGTAATAAACTTGAAACTCTAAACCTCCAATTTATTTTAAGGGCGCACTTAGGATTATCCAAACGCTGTTGGTCAATACAATGTTTTTAAGAATGGAAGTGACGCAGAAGGTTCTTCTTCAAACAACATCAAACCATACAGGGAAAGATGCAACCGGCCCGTATGACGTCATCTCAAGGTGAGCTTCGCTCTATGACGTAACACTGCGAATAATCTCACTATTCTTTGGCCTATATAAACCACGAAGTTATTTATCGAAGTTAGTTATTAAGTAACTTATCGAACAATTTAGTTATGGAAAACATAATGGAGATTGTTCAGCAGTATCTAACTGCAAATTTACAGAAAACTGTAAGTAGCTCCATCTACACTCTGTGTCTAAACGCGCGTGTTGCTGCTTGGTTTAAAAAATACAATTGAAGTAACCTTCCATGGGAATTCTGACGTAGTCTATAGCTTGTAAATATGTACTTTTCATAATTATTAATACAAAATGTGAATGATCTGTTTTTCTGTATGGAATGGAGTAATGCTTCCAGAGCTGCAACATAGTTTAAAAAACCTTAAAGAAGAGAAACAAATATTGAAAGGAGTTTTTAATTATTTATCCTACAGCCTCGTGAATTTTAGGCAATGATAATCCGGAGATCTCTTACCTCCAGGCCTGGAGATATTTGTTATTTCAGTGTCCAATATAAATGACATGTGTGGATTCTTTGGAAACAAATTCTGAAAAGTATAACTGAGGACTTGAAATCGCCAGAAGGCCAAAAGGCACTGTGGCCCTCCAGGGTTTGGGTTGGAGACCCCTGGTCTAAATCCTAGTGTGTGTTTGTGCATGTTGATAATGCTGGACATTATGGCTTAATGATTTTGGGCAGAGAGGGGAACAGGCAATGAAGGACTCTCTGGCCCAGCTGGAGAAGGCCCTCAAGGAGGTGATGGAGAGGGAGGTGGCGAGGGAGGTGGCCCGGAGACTGGCTCCATTTGAGGAGCGACTCCAGAAGATGGAAGCGTTCATCCGCATTCAGGTAAATCTTTAGAAACTCCAAAGCGTGTAATTTGCATGACATATTCTTAAATGTACTTTAGTCAGGTTTCCCATGAGTCTGTATGCAATAATGATGTTACAACCCGGAAATCCAAAGGATAAATCAAACTTGTTTGGAAGCCATTATTAATTCCATCACAGCTCTCATCCAAAACAAGCTAATTTAACACTTGAAAAACTAAAGACAGTCACAGGAATTGGAATCATGGCTGACACTGGTAATAAGTCTGAGGCCTGAAGGTAAAAAAAAAATACAGCAGTTCTTTGTGCAAAGACACGTTATTAATGAGAGAGGTCAGAGGAGCCAGACTCGGCCAGACAGGTGAAAGCTAACACGAAGGTGACAGGAACGCAAATAACCACGCATTACAACAGTGGTATGCAGAAGAGCGTCTCTGAACACACAATGTGTCAAACCTCTAAGTGGATAGGCTACAGCAACAGAAGAGTTAATAAGTCAAATAAATAAGTCTAATACCTAAAACCTAATAATAATACCTAATACCAAATAAAATGCTCACTTAGTGTAAATTGTTTTGTAAAATTAAATGCCAAATCCCTACAACACAAGTTTACTTGTGATTATAATCGTTATATAATTATTCATGTATTAACTTACATTTGAGTAATTTAGCAGACGCCCAATGTAGACATATAAAAATACATAAAGTATCGCTGTACAACAAACTGGCCTTGAGTGCAGATTCTTTATCGTATTTTAAGTGTATAATGTGAAATGGGGATAACGATTCTGTGCGTGAAACGGTGGTGTTGCTGCTCTGAATGTGGGAGGCTGACACACAGGTGTGACATTGCAGGCTGATGGCTCACCTGGCCCCGCCCGGCTGCAGAACCTGCTCCACCCGCCCATCGCCTCACGCTGTTCGCCCCAGACCACAGTGAGGACTGCGTTCCCCTCCCTCTCCACGCTGAACCCCCCTCAGCCCTGGCTGCGTCTGCCTGGGTTCTCCTTCACCCTGGGGAGCTCCGGGGAGAGGCCTGACCTGTCCCTGGAAGACCTGCAGGGAGAGGAAGCCAGCCCCAACACCCCCACCAGACCCACCAGACCCAACACCCCCGGCCCCAACACCCCCACCGGCACCAACGCCTCAGCCAGCCCCAACACCCCCACCGGCCCCAACACCCCCACCAGCCCCAACACCCCCAGCCTGCCATCACGGCTGCCGACTCCGGAGACTTCCGAGGCCATGATTGCGCGGCACAGGGCACGTGCCCTCCTCCAAAAGCGGAGCTCCACCCCGCCTGAGACCCCACCCATGAGAGTCCCCAAGCCTCCCAGCTCGACTCCCAGCAGAGTCATTCCGGCCCGGGCCAGGGCCCTCCTGCAGCGCCTATCCAGGTCTGCAGCCACCCCCCCTCCTCCCCAAAGCGCCCCATCAGTCATCGCAGAGAGCCAGGGGCCCCTGCTGATCCCCGCACCTCCCACCGAGCCAAAGAAGAAGAAATCCCGCTTTTCTCTCTTCTCGGCCAAAGCGGCTCCCACTCCCTGCTCCACCAACTCCAGTGAGCCCACCCCACCCTGAACGGCTCATTATATTCATAATTACGCTCACATTTACGTGTGACGATTCAATCGGTCCTATCATGTTACTTGTATAAGAAACCTCACGGTGTACAGATGGGGAATCTCTCAAAGGAATTTCTCTATCATCTGCAATGCTATCTGCACAAAAAGAAAACATGGAAAAAAACAATGAGCACATGGTGATGATAACTAAACAGACAGATTACATTAATGTCAATAAAATGGCCAATAGGATTTGCATCACCATCTGCTGAAAGGGAAAAATTAGATGACAAAAACAAAATGGCCGACTAGCAAAACAAAATGGCCGACAAGCAGAATACACTTCAAATGTATTAATAGATGACATGTGGCATGTATTCTGTACCGAAGGTGAATGGTTCAGTAGGACTGGTTTATGGTTTGTTTTCACTGGTATGACATCACTCACTGATCATGTGACTCCACAGATGTGCCCAGATTTTTGCCATTTGCAAATCCAGATGTGGCCTTGGACCAGAGCTTGCAGCTCATCAAGGGTGAAAACTGGTAGGCAGACGCTAATGTTAACCACGCTGATCCAAAACAAATAATCTTCAATTTTTCAAGATATACAAACATTTTACAATATACTTAAATGGCAGTCAATAACACTTTCAGATATTGCAATATGTATTATTGGTGATGTTGTAATTTAATTTTGCAACAGGACAAAACACAACTCTCTTGTAGAAATGGAATAGACAGCGATTTATTGCACATATGTGTGAAAATATAGTTATGATTGGTGTCTGTGGACCTGCAGGGAGAAGAAGATCGAAGGGCTGACCTCCATCCGCCGGCTGGCTCACTGTCACCCTGAGCTACTGACCGCCAACCTCCATAGGGTCTGCTTGGCAGTCACGCAAGAGGTACTCGGGTTTTCCTGTCTGAACCTGTCGAGTGTGTGTGTTTATTCTGCTTCACACTGGTTTGTGTTTGTGCTTCTGCCATTGTTCTGATGGTGTGTACAGTTGCTCACACACCTGTTTGTTTGTCTCCAGGTGCAGAATCTGCGCTCCATGATATCGCGTGCTGCCATGACAACGCTGGGGGACATGTACCTCTGCCTGCAGAGAGCCATGGACCCCGAGCTGGACTGGACCGCCAGGGTGCTGCTCCAGAAGGCTGGAGAGACCAGCCAATTTATCCAGCAGGATGTGCATGTGGCCTTGGGTCACATGGTGCACAACTGCAGCCCCAAACGCTGCATCAAAGTCCTGCTGAACGGGGGCCTGAGGTGGGCGGGCTTACCCTCAAACACCATCGTGGAGTTTCAGTCAAACTTGGCATGGTGTTTAATGTGTGTAATTTGCCAATCAGACAGAATTTGAGTTGTGGGTGTGTTCACAAGTGGGTTTTTCTCTCGCTAGTGACCGGAACGCAGGGATCAGGGCCTGCAACGCCCGTCTGCTGGAGGCCCTGGTGGAGGTCATGGGGGCGACTCGCCTGCTTGGGCTGAAGAGAGAAATGCTGGACAGCTTCCTGTCCGCTGCCAGCCGCCTGCCCCACGACGCCTCACCGGAAGTCAGGTGGGCAGCACATCTTTACGCACCTGGCTGTCTGTCTGTCCATACATTCCCTCCGTAGAGAGGACAACACAGCCCATCCTGATAAATATACCCTCCCCTTTCTCCAGGAGCTCCGGAAGGAAAATCATTGGAGTGGTGTCAGCCGACAAAAGGCTGAACAGGAAGCTGATCAAGCTCCTGTGAAGCCATCGCTCACTCACTCACTCACTCACTCACTCACTCACTCACTGAAACACTCACTCACTCACTCACTCACTCACTCACTCACTGACTCACTGAAACACTCACTCACTCACTCACTCACACACTCACTAACTCACTGAAACACTCACTCACTCACTCTTTGACTCACTCACTCACTCACACACTGACTCACTCAAACACTCACTCACTCACTCACTCAAACACTCACTCAAATACTGACTCACTCACTCACTCACTCACTGAAACACTCACTCACTCACTCACTCACTCACACACTGACTCACTCAAACACTGACTCACTCACTCACTCAAACACTCAAACACTCACTCAAATACTGACTGACTCACTCACTCACTCACTCACTCAAACACTGACTCACTCACTCAATCACTCACTCAAACACTGACTCACTCACTCACTCATTCACTC
Organism: Conger conger; assembly: GCF_963514075.1. Taxonomy (NCBI): domain Eukaryota; kingdom Metazoa; phylum Chordata; class Actinopteri; order Anguilliformes; family Congridae; genus Conger; species Conger conger. The sequence goes on along the minus strand of NC_083762.1, from coordinate 2,504,775 downwards.
ACTCACTCCCCCACCCAAACACTCACTCACATGAAACTATGCCGTTTGATTCGGACCAAAAATCAGACGTATGAGAGGCCAAGGGCGGCTACTGTTATTGCAGTAAGCCAATGATACAGCGACTGATGGCAGTGGCGAATGAGAGACTGTACAAGTTCCTGGCTACTGACACTCCTAGGCTGGCAACTCACCTGGCTAGACTAGCAACTCACCTGTCTAGACTAGCAACTCACATGCCTAGACTAGCAACTGACTATCCTGGACTAACAACTCACTCATCTAGACTAACAATTCACTCGCCTAGGCTGGCAACTCACCTGCCTAGACGAGCAATTCACTGTCCTGGTCTAACAACTCACTCACCTAGACCTACAACTCACTCACCTAGACTAACAATTCACTCACCTAGACTAATGACTAGGACGACATGGCTCAGGCAGTAAGAGCAGTCGTCTGGCAGTCGGAGGGTTTGATCCCCCGCCCGGGCTGTGTCAAAGTGTCCCTGAGCAAGACACCTAACTGCCAAATGCTCCTGACGAGCTGGTCGGCGCCTTGCATTGGCAGCCAATCGCCTAGACTAGACTAACAATTCACTCGCCTAGACGGAGCAACTCACCTGTCTAGGCTAACCACCTAGCCTCCTTGGTTTGCATTGCGCTAACATACTGCTCATAATCCCTCGCTCTCTGATGCCTCGATGGTTAACCTTCGTTATCCTCTTCATATTGTTATTAATGTAACTGAATGTAGTAGGCTGGCCCTACTGCTGTTGTTTAAAAGTGTAATACGTGTAAATACCTAGGTAGGAGCCAGTTGCTATTCCAGGCAGGTGAGTTGCCAGCCAAGGCGTTTCAGTAGCCAGGCACTTGCACAGTCTCTCATTTGTGATCGCCGGCACATCAGTCGCTACATCATTGGCTTAGCGCGATACGTGACTAGCCACCCTCGGCCTCTCATACGTATGGTTTTTGGCACGAATCAAATGCCATACTCAAACACTCACTCGCTCACTCACTCACTCACACACTCGCTCAAACACTCAAAACACTCACACACCCCAAACACTCACACACTCACTCACTAACTCACTCACTCAAACACTGACTTGCTCACTCACTCACTCACTCACTCACACACTCGCTCAAACACTCAAAACACTCACACACCCAAAACACTCACTCACTCACTAAAAAACTCACTTGCTCACTCACTCACTCACTCACTCACTCACACTCGCTCAAACACTCACACACCCAAAACACTCACACACTCACTCACTCACTCACTCACTCACACACTCGCTCAAACACTCAAAACACTCACACACCCCAAACACTCACACACTCACTCACTAACTCACTCACTCACACACTCGCTCAAACAACACTCAAAACACTCACACACTCACTCACTCCTACACGGGTGTTAGAGCTTTCTGATACAGAGCCCCACTGCTGTGGAACATTCATTACCCTAACCTGCTTATCCTGAACAGCCTATCCCAGCATACCTTGGGGCAAAAGGCAGGAATACACCCTGTTCAGGTCGCCAGTCCATCGCAGGGCACACACACCATTCGCTCACACACTCCTACCCACGGACAATTTAGACTCTATAATCAGCCTAACCTGCATGTCTTTGGACTGTGGGAGGAAACCGGAGTACCCGGAGGAAACCCACGCAAACACGGGGAGAACATGAAAACTCCGCACAAAGAGTCCCCGGCCGACGGGGATTCGAACCCAGGACCTCCTTGCTGTGAGGCGGCAGTGCTACCCACTGCACCATCCATGCCCCACCCACTGCACCATCCGTGCTGCCTGCCTGCTGTGGAACACCCTTCCTGATATATGGTGGTTCTGGAGATGGGGGCTGGATCAGCCTCGTGTTTAAATAAAATCCACATGTGATCGGTGACACTGAGTCGTCCTTAACACTCACACACTCAAACACTTGCTAACACAAACACTCACTCACTCAAACACTCACTCACTAAATCAGTCAAACATTCACTCACTCAATCATTAACTTACATTCAATGCCTAAAAACTGGCTCGCAGGTACATATGTCTTATTTCAGGATCTTTTGTTTTATTAATTTTTTTAGCTCAAATGGGTTTTTAACCTCTCTTCGACAATCCACATATTCTATTCATCACCATGTTTCCACTACACATGAATCTATAACTGTGTGGCACACCTGCCCCATCTGAGGAGTGCCAAACATGGACTGGAGAGGCTCAGGGCACCCCATCAGATCCAAACCCCAAAACCCCCAAACCTGCAGCTCCACAGAGAGATGGACCGATCGGAGGAATGGTGGAGTCCGTGTGTAAGTATGGGAGGATGTTTGCTTCTTCCCCCGCCGCCCTTCGTAATTCACCCATTGGCATGCTTGGGTACATCTACCAGGAAAAGGCTTTGGATTTGTACCCAGATCTTAGCGTTGCTCTGCGCTTGGCATCAAGAGTTTTTTGCCTCTCAAACTTGTAGCCTAAACTTACATCTATTAACCGACTAGTTTTGGGTCAACGTGATGAATAGGCTTTTTTTTTCTTAAAATGTTGATCCTAGGGGGCAAGCGATAGACTAGTCACACGACAGGAGGTGTGTCTCTTTCCCCTGAGCTGGATGTACATAGGGGTCTTCTAATTTGGAGATGTGAAAGCCTTGCTCATCCTTGTTAACACCACTGATAATTCAGAGCAGTATCTGTGGATTCAACCCCCCCCCCCCCCCACTTTACACCCTAAGTGGTGTTCCATTAGTGGCAAAAACTTACATCATTTGACCAAGATGGGCATGTGTGTCCCTCAGTAGATTGACCAACCCTCAGATTTGCAGCCCAGTGGATAAATGTCTGTTGGTATCTCTACCGGTATGTACTTTAGATATGATGTACGACACTTTAATGAAATTGGTTGAGAACAGGATGATGTCACACACATTCTCCTCACAGGAAGTGAGATCACTACGACTTCAGTTTGGGCCCTGGGTCGGCCATGTTGATCAGTGAAGCTCGAAGCAGATGTGATGACCGAGTTTTAGCTCCAGAAATCAGTTGCAGAAACACATGTATGACCATTCAGGCCCTGCGGTGGAATTATGAGGCTTCGCAAAATGAGACAAAAATTATTAAGATCTTATAATATAATGTATATCCAGTATATATACTCACAGAGCACTTTATTAGGAATGTTTTAACTTTATTCTACTTATTCCTGTGATTATCTAATCAGCCAATTGTGGGACAGCAGTGCAATGCATACAATCATGTAGATACAGGTCAGGAGCTTCAGTTAATGTTCACATCAACCATCAGATTGAGGAAAAAAGTTTATCCAAGTGACACTGACCGTGGAATGATTGTTGGTGGCAGACAGGGTGGTTTGAGTATCTCAGAAACTGCTGATCTCCTGGGACTTTCAAGCACACTAGTCTCTGGAGTTGCGAAGAACAAAAAACTAAAAGAATCCAAAGAGCAGCAGTTCTTCAGACAGAAATGCCTTGTTAATGAGAGGTGTCAGAGGAGAATGGCCAGACTGGTCAAAGCTGAGAGGAAGGTGACAGTAATGCAAATCACCACGGATTAGAACTGTATGGTATGCAGAAGAGCATGTCTGAACACGCAAAACATCATAACTCTACAGCAGTCTGAACACACTCACCGACACACACCTCACACACTCACCTACATGTACACCTGACACACACACCAAATAGGCTACAAGTCAGTCACAGATTCCCAAGCAATTCAGTTTTATTGATCCAGTACAGACCACAACTTTGATCCAGCATAACTGTGTTATTATTCCAATAAAAAAGGTCAGCTGCATTTACATGACATCTCACTACCCTTTGTGCTAATTTACTGCAAATATAGATTCCACTATTGGTATGAATAGAAAAGCACACTTCTACTTCTACACTTTCTACATGAATCTTTAATGACAGCATTTCAAACCAATTTTCTTCAGCGAGGCATTTTGATATACATGTTATTACATGCGACGATAGTCCTTTTCCATCAGCTTTTTATTTTATCTTCTTCAATAACAAGGAGACCTGAGTTTATGTCTTATACAGCAATGCATGATGGGAAATATGGGAGGGGCTACATGTAACGGCTTTCCCTTTTAAGCGGCATTCCCAGTCATGCTTATATGTCCGCTAATAACTTTTTCATCAAAAAGTAAACGTATACATGCTTAATGTCTATTTAGTTGCGAGTGTTGTGAATTCTTCATGTTCAGACACTTTTATTCTGAAATTAACGATTTATTCGGACGGTTTGTTTCCATTTATTCTCGTGCCGTATATTGGCTTCTGTTTTATGCTGTCACTACCAGTGCAACAGTTAGTCACTGACGATGTAAGTTTAATTATCAGTGTTAGAAAATTCATGTAAGATAACAACGAGATTCTTTCTCCGTGTTTCATGACTTTATATTGTTTAGTCGATGTTAATCATATTAATTTACCGCTTGTTTACCGCCAATGTCTCGGTTCTGTAATTCTCATGTTCGGAAACTAGCTTCGCGAGGTACTAGCTAACTGGCTAGTTTAGCTAGCTTGCCCTGTATCACTACAAGCACACAGTTAACGTGATTTCAGTGTTATGTCGATAGTGTTTACTGCAATAGTTAAAGTTAGTATTCATCCAGAGATATGCAGATCAATAGTCCTTAAATGCTTTTAGTAAATGTTGTTTATCAGTAACAATTCAAATATTAATGTATTTGTTTATTTTTGTTTCAGAAACTACACACATATATATATCTACATATAACAGTATGCACCATTACGTTGTACCATTTATACTACTGGCTCTGCTGACATTCTGCAAGTAAACAGTTTCAAACCAAACTGATGACTCCATGCTCTCTGACCAGAGCCCTGTAGTGGTCAATTATCCCACAACCAGTTTCAGGGTTCCAATCCCCAATATCATTTCAAAAATCTATGTTAAGAGGGTGAAAAATTAGATGGAAAAACAAAATGGCCGACTAGCAAAACAAAATGGCCGACAAGCAGAATACACTCGAAATGTATTAATAGATGATATGTGGCATGTATTCTGTACCGAAGGTGAATGGTTCAGTAGGACTGGTTTATGCTGTCTTGTTTTCACTGGTATGACATCATTCACTCCACAGATGTGCCAGGATTTTTGTCATTTGCAAATCCAGATGTGGCCTTGGACCAGAGCTTGCAGCTCATCAACTGTGAAAACTGGTAGGCAGATGCTAATGTAAAAATGAACTCAGTCTTCCATTTTTCAAGATTTACAAACATTTTACAATATACTTAAATAGCAGTCAATAACACTTTCAGATATTGCAATAAGTATTATTGCTGTGGTTGTAATTTAATTTTGCAACAGGACAAAACACAACTCTCTTGTAGAAATGGAATAGACAGCGATTTATTGCAGATATGTGTGAAAATATAGTTATGATTGGTGTCTGTGGACCTGCAGGGAGAAGAAGATCGAAGGGCTGACCTCCATCCGCCGGCTGGCTCACTGTCACCCTGAGCTACTGACCGCCAACCTCCATAGGGTCTGCTTGGCAGTCACGCAAGAGGTACTCGGGTTTTTCTGTCTGAACCTGTCGAGTGTGTGTTTATTCTGCTTTACACTGGTTTGTGTTTGTGCTTCTGCCATTGTTCTGATGGTGTGTACAGTTGCTCACACACCTGTTTGTTTGTCTCCAGGTGCAGAATCTGCGCTCCATGGTATCGCGTGCTGCCATGACAACGCTGGGGGACATGTACCTCTGCCTGCAGAGAGCCATGAACCCCGAGCTGGACTGGACCGCCAGGGTGCTGCTCCAGAAGGCTGGAGAGACCAGCCAATTCATCCAGCAGGATGTGCATGTGGCCTTGGGTCACAGGGTGCACAACTGCAGCCCCAAACGCTGCATCAAAGTCCTGCTGAACGGGGGCCTGAGGTGGGCGGGCTTACCCTCAAACACCATCGTGGAGTTTCAGTCAAACTTGGCATGGTGTTTAATGTGTGTAATTTGCCAATCAGACAGAATTTGAGTTGTGGGTGTGTTCACAAGTGGGTTTTTCTCTCGCTAGTGACCGGAACGCAGGGATCAGGGCCTGCAACGCCCGTCTGCTGGAGGCCCTGGTGGAGGTCATGGGGGCGACACGCCTGCTTGGGCTGAAGAAAGAAATGCTGGACAGCTTCCTGTCCGCTGCCAGCCGCCTGCCCCACGACGCCTCACCGGAAGTCAGGTGGGCAGCACATCTTTACGCACCTGGCTGTCTGTCTGTCCATACATTCCCTCCGTAGAGAGGACAACACAGCCCATCCTGATAAATATAACCTCCCCTTTCTCCAGGAGCTCCGGAAGGAAGATCATTGGAGTGGTGTCAGCCGACAAAAGGCTGAACAGGAAGCTGATCAAGCTCCTGTGAAGCCATCGCTCACTCACTCACTCACTCACTGACTAACTCACTGAAACACTCACTCACTCACTGACTCACTCACTCACTCACTCACTCACTCACACACTGACTCACTCAAACACTCACTCAAATACTCACTCACTCACTCACTCACTCACTCACTCACTCACTCACTCACTCACTCACTCACTCAAACACTCACTCACTCACTCACTCAAACACTCACTCACTCACTCACTCACTCCCCCACCCAAACACTCACTCACATGAAACTATGCCGTTTGATTGGGGCAAAAAATCAGACGTATGAGAGGCCAAGGGCGGCTACTGGTATTGCAGTAAGCCAATGATACAGCGACTGATGGCAGTGGCGAATGAGAGACTGTACAAGTTCCTGGCTACTGACACTCCTAGGCTGGCAACTCACCTGCCTAGACTAGCAACTCACCTGTCTAGACTAGCAACTCACATGCCTAGACTAACAACTCACTCACCTAGACTAACAATTCACTCGCCTAGGCTGGCAACTCACCTGCCTAGACGAGCAACTCACTATCCTGGTCTAACAACTCACTCACCTGGACTAACAATTCACTCACCTAGACTAATGACTAGGACGACATGGCTCAGGCAGTAAGAGCAGTCGTCTGGCATTCGGAGGGTTTGATCCCCCGCCCGGGCTGTGTCGAAGTGTCCCTGAGCAAGACACCTAACCGCCAAATGCTCCTGACGAGCTGTTCGGCGCCTTGCATGGCAGCCAATCGCCGTCGGTGTGTGAGTGTGTGTATGAATAGGTGAATTAAAAGCATCAATTGTACAGCGCTTTGGATAAAGGTGCTATATAAATGCCAACCATTTACCATTTAATGACTCACTTGCCTAGACAAGCAACTCACTATCCTGGACTAACAACTCACTCACCTGGACCTACAACTCACTCACCTAGACTAACAATTCACTCGCCTAGACGGAGCAAGTCACCTGTCTAGGCTAACAACCTAGCCTCCTTGGTTGGCTTCTCCCTATCATATTATCATTCTTTTCCAATTGGACCACAAGTTTGCATTGCGCTAACACACTGCTCATAATCCCTCGCTCTCTGATGCCTTGTTGGTTAACCTTCGTTATCCTCTTCATATTGTTATTAATGTAACTGAATGTAGTAGGCTGGCCCTACTGCTGTTGTTTAAAAGTGTAATACGCGTAAATTACTAGGTAGGAGCCAGTTGCTATTCCAGGCAGGTGAGTTGCCAGCCAAGGCGTTTCAGTAGCCAGGCACTTGTACAGTCTCTCATTTGTGATCGCCGGCACATCAGTCGCTGCATCATTGGCTTAGCGCGATACGTGACTAGCCACCCTCGGCCTCTCATACGTATGGTTTTTGGCACGAGTCAAATGCCATACTCAAACACTCACTCACTCACTCACTCAAACACTCACTTGCTCACTCACTCACTCACTCACACACTCGCTCAAACACTCAAAACACTCACACACCCAAAACACTCACACACTCACTCACTAACTCACTCACTCAAACACTGACTTGCTCACTCACTCACTCACTCACTCACACACTCGCTCAAACACTCAAAACACTCACACACCCAAAACACTCACTTGCTCACTCACTCACACACTCGCTCAAACAACACTCACACACCCACTCACTCACTTCTACACGGCTGTTAGAGCTTTCTGATACAGAGCCCCACTGCTGTGGAACATTCATTATCCTAACCTGCTTATCCTGAACAGCCTATCCCAGCATACCTTGCGGCGAAAGGCAGGAATACACCCTGTTCAGGTCGCCAGTCCATCACAGGGCACACACACCATTTGCTCACACACTCCTACCCACGGACAATTTAGACTCTATAATCAGCCTAACCTGCATGTCTTTGGACTGTGGGAGGAAACCGGAGTACCCGGAGGAAACCCACGGAAACACGGGGAGAACATGCAAACTCCGCACAAAGAGTCCCCGGCCGACGGGGATTCGAACCCAGGACCTCCTTGCTGTGAGGCGGCAGTGCTACCCACTGCACCATCCATGCCCCACCCACTGCACCATCCGTGCTGCCTGCCTGCTGTGGAACACCCTTCCTGATATATGGTGGTTCTGGAGATGGGGGCTGGATCAGCCTTGTGTTTAAATAAAATCCACATGTGATCGGTGACACTGAGTCGTCCTTAACACTCACACACTCAAACACTTGCTAACACAAACACTCACTCACTCAAACACTCACTCACTAAATCAGTCAAACATTCACTCACTCAATCATTAACTTACATTCATTGCCTAAAAACTGGCTCGCAGGTACATATAATATCTTATTTCAGGATCTTTTGTTTTATTAATTTTTTTTTAGCTCAAATGGGTTTTTAACCTCTCTTCGACAATCCACATATTCTATTCATCACCATGTTTCCACTACACATTAATCTATAACTGTGTGGCACACCTGCCCCATCTGAGGAATGCCAAACATGGACTGGAGAGGCTCAGGGCACCCCATCAGATCCAAACCCCAAAACCCCCAAACCTGCAGCTCCACAGAGAGATGGACCGATCGGAGGAATGGTGGAGTCCGTGTGTAAGTATGGGAGGATGTTTGCTTCTTCCCCCGCCGCCCTTCGTAATTCACCCATTGGCATGCTTGGGTACATCTACCAGGAAAAGGCTTTGGATTTGTACCCAGATCTTGGACAAAATTAGACAAATATTATTAAGATCTTAAAATATAATGTATATACAGTACATATACTCACAGAGCACTTTATTAGGAATGTTTTTACTTTATTCTATCTACTTATTCCTGTGATTATCTAATCAGCCAATTGTGGGGCAGCAGTGCAATGCATACAATCATGTAGATACATGTCAGGAGCTTCAGTTAATGTTCACATCAACCATCAGATTGAGGAAAAAAGTTTATCCAAGTGACATTGACCGTGGAATGATTGTTGGTGGCAGACAGGGTGGTTTGAGTATCTCAGAAACTGCTGATCTCCTGGGACTTTCAAGCACACTAGTCTCTGGAGTTGCAAAGATCAAAAAACAAAAAGAATCCAATGAGCAGCAGTTCTTCAGACAGAAATGCCTTGTTAATGAGAGGTGTCAGAGGAGAAGGGCCAGACTGGTCAAAGCTGAGAGGAAGGTGACAATATGAAGAAGAGCATCTCTGAACACACAAAACATCATAAATCTACAGTAGTCTGAACACACTCACCGACACACACACCACACACACACACGCCAAATAGGCTACAAGTCAGTCACAGATTCCCAAGCAATTCAGTTTTATTGATCCAGTACAGACCACAACTTTGATCCAGCATAACTGTGTTATTATTCCAATAAAAAAGGTCAGCTGCATTAACATGACATCTCACTACCCATTGTGCTAATTTACTGCAAATATAGATTCCACTATTGGTATGAATAGAAAAGCACACATACATTTCTACATGAATCTTTAATGACAGCATTTCAAACCAATTCTCTTCAGCGAGGCATTTTGATATACATGTAATTACATGTGAGGATACAGTCCTTTTCCATAGGCCTTTTATTTTATCTTCTTCAATAACAAGGAGACCTGAGTTTGTCTTATACAGCAATGCATGATGGGAAATACGGGAGGGGCTACCTGTAACGGCATTCCCTGTCGAGCTCAAATACTGTATGTGTCCAGTAATATGTAATACAATTTTAATTTTGATGGGGTCGAGCAGTGTCTTAAAAATATAATCATGACAAGTTCAAATTTAACCACAGATATCTTGATTCATTATTTTCTTATATGTCCGCCAATCACTTTTTCATGAAAAAGTAAACGTATACATGCTTAATGCCTATTCAGTTGCGAGTGTTGTGAATTCTTCATGTTCAGAAACTTTTATTCTGAAATTAACGCTTTATTCGGACGGTTTGTTTCCGTTTATTCTCGTGCCGTATATTGGCTTGATTTATGCTGTCACTACCGGTGCAACAGTTAGTCACTGACGATGTAAGTTTAATTATCAGTGTTAGAAAGTTCATGTGATATAACAACGTGATTCTTTCTCCGTATTTCATGACTTTATATTGTTTAGTCGATGTTAATCATATTCATTTACCGCCTGTTTACCGCCAATGTCTCGGTTCTGTAATTCTCATGTTCGGAAACTAGCTTCGCGAGGTACTAGCTAACTGGCTAGTTTAGCTAGCTTGCCCTGTATCACTACAAGCACAGTTAACGTGATTTCAGTGTATGTCGATAGTGGTTACTGCAATAGTTAAAGTTAGTATTCATCCAGAGATATGCAGATCAATACAGTCCTTAAATGCTTTGAGTAAATGTTGTTTATCAGTAACAATTCAAATATTAATGTATTTATTTGTTTTGTTTCAGAAACTACACACATATATATATCTACATATAACAGTATGCACCATTACGTTGTACCATTTATACTACTGGCTCTGCTGACATTCTGCAAGTAAACAGTTTCAAACCAAACTGATGACTCCATGCTCTCTGACCAGAGCCCTGTAGTGGTCAATTATCCCACAACCAGTTTCAGGGGTCCAATCCCCAACACCGAGTGAATTTTAAGTTACATTCAAAGGTTATAATATCATTTCAAAAATCTATGTTAAGAGGGTGAAAGATTAGATGAAAAAACAAAATGGCCGACTAGCAAAACAAAATGGCCGACAAGCAGAATACACTTGAAATGTATTAATAGATGACATGTGGCATGTATTCTGTACCGAAGGTGAATGGTTCAGTAGGACTGGTTTATGCTCCGTCTTGTTTTCACTGGTATGACATCATTCACTCATGTGACTCCACAGATGTGCCAGGATTTTTGCCATTTGCAAATCCAGATGTGGCCTTGGACCAAAGCTTGCAGCTCATCAACTGTGAAAACTGGTAGGCAGATGCTAATGTTAACCACGCTGATCCAAAACAAATGAACTCAGTCTTCCATTTTTCAAGATTTACAAACATTTTACTTAAATGGCAGTCAATAACACTTTCAGATATTGCAATATGTATTATTGCTGTGGTTGTAATTTAATTTTGCAACAGGACAAAACACAACTCTCTTGTAGAAATGGAATAGACAGCGATTTATTGCAGATATGTGTGAAAATATAGTTATGATTGGTGTCTGTGGACCTGCAGGGAGAAGAAGATCGAAGGGCTGACCTCCATCCGCCAGCTGGCTCACTGTCACCCTGAGCTACTGACCGCCAACCTCCATAGGGTCTGCTTGGCGGTCACACAAGAGGTACTCGGGTTTTTCTGTCTGAACCTGTCGAGTGTGTGTGTTTATTCTGCTTCACACTGGTTTGTGTTTGTGCTTCTGCCATTGTTCTGATGGTGTGTACAGGTGCTCACACACCTGTTTGTTTGTCTCCAGGTGCAGAATCTGCGCTCCATGGTATCGCGTGCTGCCATGACAACGCTGGGGGACATGTACCTCTGCCTGCAGAGAGCCATGGACCCCGAGCTGGACTGGACCGCCAGGGTGCTGCTCCAGAAGGCTGGAGAGACCAGCCACTTCATCCAGCAGGATGTGCATGTGGCCTTGGGTCACATGGTGCACAACTGCAGCCCCAACCGCTGCATCAAAGTCCTGCTGAACGGGGGCCTGAGGTGGGCGGGCTTACCATCAAACACCATCGTGGAGTTTCAGTCAAACTTGGCATGGTGTTTAATTTGCGTAATTTGCCAATCAGACAGAATTTGAGTCGTGGGTGAGTTCACAAGTGGGTTTTTCTCTCGCTAGTGACCGGAACGCAGGGATCAGGGCCTGCAACGCCCGTCTGCTGGAGGCCCTGGTGGAGGTCATGGGGGCGACTCATCTGCTTGGGCTGAAGAAAGAAATTCTGAACAGCTTCCTGTCTGCCGCCAGCCGACTGCCCCACGACCCCTCACCAGGTGTCAGGTGGGCAGCACATCTTTACACACCTGGCTGTCTGTCTGTCCACACAATCGCTCCATAGAGAGGACTGCACAGCCCATCCTGATAAATATGCCCTCTCCTTTCTCCAGGAGCTGCGGAAGGAAGATCATCGGAGTGGTGTCAGCCGACAAAAGACTGAACAGGAAGCTGATCAAGCTCCTGTGACGCTGGACGTTCCAAATTCGGGGGGAGTTTTCGTGGTGATGAGGGTGGAAGTGCGAGATGACCATGGAGGCGGTCCGTTTCACCTCGGCTCCACCCTGCGGCATTTTGGACCTGACGGGCACCGTCTGCGCCACCAAGCACTTCTGCTAATGCACCTGCAGGGGGCGCAAAAACACACAGACCGAGCAGAAATGATAAATGGTTGGCATTTATATAGCGCCTTTATCCAAAGCGCTGTACAATTGATGCTTCTCATTCACCCATTCATACACACATTCACACACCAACAGCGATTGGCTGCCATGCAAGGCGCCAACCAGCTCGTCAGGAGCATTTGGGGGTTAGGTTGTCTCGCTCAGGGACACTTGGACACAGCCCGGGCAGGGGATCGAACCGGCAACCCTCCGACTGCCAGACGACTGCTCTTACTGCCTGAGCCATGTCGCCCATACACAACGTATGGACCATGTGCCGGTTACATCAGCCACTGATGTCCCACGTGGGCTCGTGAAAAGTGTTTTTTCAAGCCAGAGTTTAGTTTTACAGGCGACGACATGTTGTACAAACGGAGCCAGAGACGGCGCAGTAGGGAAGCGGATGTGGCTCCTGCACTAAGCGTGTGAGAGAGAGTGACGTGATCTGTCCCTGATTTGTCCACATCGTATTGCGCTATTGACCTAATAACACAATAACTTCAACGTCAACAGGGGACACATTAGCTGAACAAATAAAAACGTTTTGCTCCTAAATGTTCTTGTGGGATTGACTTTGTATTTTGACCAGGATTGACAAAACGTATCCCCTCTGGGATCACGTTTCCGGTTTCCGGTTACGTTCCCCTCATGTGGAAGTTAGCGTCATGAGTTAGCGTCAAGTCGACAGCGTGGTTGCCAAGCTTTATGCTATGATGCGATCTATAAGATACATTCACCTGATGCGTATGGTAGCGCCAACTGGCTAGCATGTCTTTTTGTGAACGCATACGCTTAGTCATTACTCTGTCAATAAGCATTTATTTAGTCCGGTGTATCTAAGTTAGCGAAACATATGAATTGCCAATTCCCCAACAGTTTAAGATAGCAATGAGATAGCTAGTGCTTATCTCCAGAGATGCTCACAAGTCTTTGGTCACAAGTCCAAGTCAAGTTTCAAGTCTTTGGTCACGAGTCCAAGTCAAGTCTCAAGTCTTTGGTCACAAATCCAAGTCAAGTCTCAAGTCTTTGGTCACGAGTCCGAGTCAAGTCTCAAGTCTTTGGTCACGAGTCCGAGTCAAGTCTCAAGTCTTTGGTCACGAGTCCGAGTCAAGTCTCAAGTCTTTGGTCACAAATCCAAGTCAAGTCTCAAGTCTTTGGTCACGAGTCCAAGTCAAGCCTCAAGTCTCTTATGGTTGTAATGAGCGTTCCATCATCTGCTGCATGCCAACACTGCATAGCTATATCTAAGGAATTCAAAACATGTACTGTATTACTCCTTCATCTATTAGCATACAGTATCAGCATTGATTCGTTGTTTGGTATAACGAGCGTGCGTCTACGTTTAAGTTGCAAATAACCGTGTTGTATCCTTCTAACGTAATTTACATAGCAACTGAACTGTCTGATCACGCCGAATCACTGATAGCGCCAAGAGAAATTAATGACGATTCAGAAAATGTATAACTTTTAAAGTTTTAAAACAATCCTATGGTGGGACTTTTGCCATTTATGGACGGTGCGACAGAAACTTTCGGTGCCGTTGAACTTAATCGAATGCTTTTATTTATATCGTTCGAATGACCAAGTGCCGTTAAAAAGCAAATTGTCTGGCTTTGTGCTATTCGCGTATGCTAGGAACATCATGCTAACATCGTACAGGGACCAGTAAAGGCTTACGACACGCGAGCACAAGTTTGATCACCTCTACTGTGAAGTAAAAAAGTGGACAAATTACGTTTTCTGTGAGAAATGTATTGGCGAACTCACGTGCACACACAGCGGTCTACATTCTAAAGCTCCACTTTGCCCTCCCTATCAAAAGGAAAGTTATTTCAAAATGTCCGGCAAGCCATCTAACTGCCAAGCATGCCGTTAGAGCTAAATTTATTAAAGGGGACCTGTGCTCATTTCCACTCTCTATATTCATATTCATTCTGGGACTTCACTAGAGTAGCTTTTCATGATTCACAGATCAAAAAAAACTCTTTATTTATCTGTACAGAGCTCGAAATTACGACAATTTCGCATATACTCACGAAATTTAATCTGTGCGACCTCGAAATATATCACTGTGTCGAGCAGAAAAAAACCTTTCGAAACCGAGCGTTCAGTACTGGAGCTTTTTTTTCTCTCTCACAGCGATACCGTTCGTGTACCAAATTTCTTTGAAATGCACAATTATACCGCACATATTACATATAATCGCTTAAAGAACCCCAAGATATCAATGAGCACAAAAAAAGACGTTAATTGTTGCTTAGTAACGTTAGCCTCTTAGCAGTTTAGCAAGCTCAACATTCCACCAATGTTAAGTCAACGGAGGTCGTTTTTTTTTCCAAGCTTTATAGTTTAAAATGTATAAATCTAGAAAAAGCAACCTGACCAGTATAGCTTATGGTGGCCACATGTCTATCTTAAAAACTGTAGGAGATACGCCCGGAAGAACCAGGAATAATAATGATAAGTAAAGATTATATAGAAAGAACAGTTTGCGTCTTTGGCAAGCAAACTAATTATAGTACTAAGATCTGGACGAGATAACGTTAACTACCATTTTCTATGTGTAGCAACTAGCAAAATCCATCTGGAACCACCGGGTTCTGAGAGAAGAACTGGTTCTTCTAATAATGTTGCAGGCTATATCAATATTTATTTCTGAATATAGAGAATGGCTAAAAATGGATATGGACTAACGAACGCTAATCTAATCACGTTAACCTCCCAGCTACTCTATCTTACGTTAGCGTGCTACTAGCTTTCTAGCTAGCTAATGAGGTTAACTTGATTAGATTGGCGTTCGTTAGTCCATTTCTACGATAGCTGATGCTGAGCTAAACATGTTTGCTAACCGTCAGGCGCTAACGTTAACGTCATTACCAAGTGACTGACCTATCTGGGTGCGTTTTCAGGCGCCTGATAAAGTTGGATTTGGTCGATCCAGCATCCTTTATGTAGATCCCGCAGACTTTGCATTTAGCGATCCTTTTCTTTGGGCTTTGTGTCAAATTAGTATAGCCAAAGGCTATAACAAATGGCAGAGCAGTAGCAGGTGTGCTAGCCATGGTGTCTTACAGTCATCTGTGGCCGTGGCGGCGCGCGCCAGATGCGTACGGTTAAGTATGATGTCGGGAATGACATTCAGCTCGCCATACATTTTTTTAATGCGCCAAAAAATTAAAGGAAAAAATAATAATAATTGTTCACGAGTGGCAAACCTCGAGTCCGAGTCAAGTCTCAAATCTTTTGAGGACGAGACTCGAGTCAAGTCTCAAGTCACAGTGTGTGCGACTTAAGTGCGACTCGAGTCCAAGTCGCAAACTCGAGTCCCCATCTCTGCTCATCTCTCGGTGGGCTAATATCAGTACCGCTCGCTAGTTAGTGAAACGGACAGCAAACCATTCGGCAATAAATATATGTAGAGAAGTAGATAAGTGTAGCGGGGTCTAATCTGCGTTGTGTCTGTTTTGGATAATGACGAGATCGACGCGCTGAATCCCCTTCAAAGGCACTTTATTTCTCCACCTGTGATAATAGATACCCCACCAGCCCTTAGCAGCGCCTCCTCGTACCGTTAATTTTTGCAAAAGGGCCCCAGTGTGCGTGAGGGCGGTGACAATATAAACAGACCGACACACCGCAGCAAACATCGTATAGTACAAAAGTAGTGCGAATCGTACAGTATTGGTTTTACGAAAATACAAAAGACATACCAAAAATAAAATACAGTGCACAAATCATACCTGTGATAATAGAGAACTCATCAACGGTGCATACACGGGATACCACACCAGTCCTTAGCAGCGCCTATTGAGCATGAATGTTGCAGTTTTAGCACCGTCCAGACTGTCATACTATCAATGCTGCGTAGCCGCTGTGATGGCGATCTTTACCAATATTAAAACCATTTGTGCACGATGGTAAAAATAAACTAAAAGGAAGATCACGACTATATGTCCCGAACAAGTGACATAAACTTCTCATAACAAAATATTTAATTGAAAATACAGTCTTTATACGATTAACAATAAAATATCATAAGGGCAAAGAAAAACGTACCTCCTCGTATCCTTTAGCAAAGGAACGATCAGAGATTGACGTCAGAACGTTAACCCTTCGTGGGCGTAACTAACAGGGTAGATCCTATCAAGCACCAAATATTCACGTAACAACAGTACCTGGAATTCCAGATAAAATAATAATATACAGTACTCTTACGTTTATTAAAGCAATAAAAACATTCATTTTAACAACACTATCCGAAAGTGTTGATACACTCGGCCAAATACCTCTGCGAGTGCTATATTTCACATTAAAAGTGCTTGTTCATAAATAGTGTAACATCATCACTCTATTACATAAGCACGACATAGGTAGATATATTTAAGTTAGCTCTCTAGCTAGCAGGGGATAAGTTAGAAATTGTTGCAACACTACCATGCTGCAGAGCCTCCGGATAGGAGCGGAGAACAGAGGCCTTCAGAACAGAAGAAGAAGAAAATGGAGCACGTGACTCACGTCACGACGTCACAGACTCTCAGAAAACGGCCAGGTTCACGGCCGCCATTTTGGGTTGGCTTTGTGTCTGTTTCTATTGGCTATATGCGTCCCATACCTTCCTGTGTTCTAAAAACCACAATGTTAGCACTCAGAGCAGTGTCTTAAAAATATAATCATGGCAAGAAAAAATCAACAACCGATATCTTCATTTATTATTTTCATATATGTCCGACAATAACTTTTTCATGAAAAAGTTAACGTATGCATGCTTAATGCCTATTTAGTTCCGAGCCAATTTTCAGTTACATTCAAAGGTTATAATATCATTTTAAAGATCTACGTTAAGAGGGTGACGGAGCAACACATCAGAATAAGCTACATGACAAAAACAAGCCAATCAGCCCATCGAGGCGAATCATTAGATGAGTTATGCTAAATGTGTTTTGCAACACTGGCCGCATTCACAAAATATCTCGAAACTTTAAATAACTACCCATGTGGATCCTGGTAAACGTTTCATCAATAAACAATAGCCTAAACATTTCATTCCGTAGTTGGGCTAAACTAGTGCCATCTGATGAGTCCGAATAAAGGAATTAAGTAGGTTTGTCCCATGATCCAATAAAATCAAATGAAATAACCGTGCTGAGGAAATGGAGACAGGGAAAGGCCGTACGCTGGGTGCACGTTACAGGTCACAGGTTACAGCCAGGGGTTTACCTCCACCTAGTGGACACTTTAGGAAAGATTCATTTTATGGCAGTATGTTACCTGTTGTGTGCCAAACCTCTTAGAACTGCAATAACGGATTATATATGTTGGGCTAAATGTTTATAAAAACGACAAAGGACTGCAATAGATCCAAAGTTTCAAGTTGTTCATTTGGCGTAGTTTTACGTGCGAAAGCATCAGCTAAAAAACTTTTGCATAATTCGTTCAAATAGCCTAATGAGAAAATAAACATCCAAGTTGCCTTACGTAAGAGCGCACACCAATGCAGATAACCATCAGTCTACTTTCCATTGTAACGTAAGCTTATGTGTACATGAACGCGCATAGCACGTTGGGGTGAAACAACGGTGGCACATAGATGGGACGTTTTTGATAAATCAATGCCTTTAAATGTGCTGACTCAATAAATGTAATAAACTTGAAACACTAAACCTCCAATTTATTTTAAGGGCGCACTTAAGATTATCCAAACGCTGTTGGTCAATACAATGTTTTTAAGAATGGAAGTGACGCAGAAGGTTCTTCTTCAAACAACATCAAACCATACAGGGAAAGATGCAACCGGCCCGTATGACGTCATCTCAAGGTGAGCTTCGCTCTATGAGGTAACACTGCGAATAATCTCACTATTCTTTGGCCTATATAAACCACGAAGTTATTTATCGAAGTTAGTTATTAAGTAACTTATCGAACAATTTAGTTATGGAAAACATAATGGAGATTGTTCAGCAGTATCTAACTGCAAATTTACAGAAAACTGTAAGTAGCTCCATCTACACTCTGTGTCTAAACGTGCGTGTTGCTGCTTGTTTTAAAAAATACAATTGAAGTAACCTTCCATGGGAATTCTGACGTAGTCTATAGCTTGTAAATATGTACTTTTCATAATTATTAATACAAAATGCGAATGATCTGTTTTTCTGTATGGAATGGAGTAATGCTTCCAGAGCTGCAACATAGTTTAAAAAACCTTAAAGAAGAGAAACAAATATTGAAAGGAGTTTTTAATTATTTATCCTAAAGCCTCGTGAATTTTAGGCAATGATAATCCGGAGATCTCTTACTTCCAGGCCTGGAGATATTTGTTATTTCAGTGTCCAATATAAATGACATGTGTGGATTCTTTGGAAACAAATTCTGAAAAGTAGAACTGAGGACTTGAAATCGCCAGAAGGCCAACAGGCACTGTGGCCCTCCAGGGTTTGGGTTGGAGACCCCTGGTCTAAATCCTAGTGTGTGTTTGTGCATGTTGATAATGCTGGACATTATGGCTTAATGATTTTGGGCAGAGAGGGGAACAGGCAATGAAGGACTCTCTGGCCCAGCTGGAGAAGGCCCTCAAGGAGGTGATGGAGAGGGAGGTGGCGAGGGAGGTGGCCCGGAGACTGGCTCCATTTGAGGAGCGACTCCAGAAGATGGAAGCGTTCATCCGCATTCAGGTAAATCTTTAGAAACTCTAAAGCGTGTAATTTGCATGACATATTCTTAAATGTACTTTAGTCAGGTTTGAAAAACACACTTGAAAAACTAAAGACAGTCACGGGAATTGGAAACTTGGCTGACACTGGTAATAAGTCTGTGGCCTGAAGGTAAAAAAAAAATACAGCAGTTCTTTGTGCAAAGACACGTTATTAATGAGAGAGGTCAGAGGAGCCAGACTCGGCCAGACAGGTGAAAACCGACAGGAAGCTGACAGTAACACAAATAACCACACATTACCACAGTGGTATGCAGAAGAGCGTCTCTGAACACACAATGTGTCAAACCTCTAAGTGGATAGGCTACAGCAACAGAAGAGTTAATAAGTCAAATAAATAAGTCTAATACCTAAAACCAAACAATAATACGTAATACCTAATAAAATGCTCACTTAGTGTAAATTGTTTTGTAAAATTAAATGCCAAATCCCTACAACACAAGTTTACTTGTGATTATAATCGTTATATAATTATTCATGTATTCACTTACATTTGAGTAATTTAGCAGACGCCCAATGTAGACATATAAAAATACATTAAGTATCGCTGTACAACAAACTGACCTTGAGTGCAGATTCTTTATCGTATTTTTAGTGTATAATGTGAAATGGGGATGACGATTCTGTCCGTGGTGTTGCTGCTCTGAATGTGGGAGGCTGACACACAGGTGTGACGTTGCAGGCTGTTCCACCCGCCCATCGCCTCACGCTGTTCGCCCCAGACCACAGTGAGGACTGCGTTCCCCTCCCTCTCCACACTGAACCCCCCTCAGCCCTGGCTGCGTCTGCGTGGGTTCTCCTTCACCCTGGGGAGCTCCGGGGAGAGGCCTGACCTGTCCCTGGAAGACCTGCAGGGAGAGGAAGCCAGCCCCACCACCCCCGGCCCCAACACCCCCACCAGACCCAACACCCCGGGCCCCAACACCCCCACCAGACCCAACACCCCCACCAGCCCCAACACCCCCAGCCTGCCATCATGCCTGCCGACTCCGGAGACTTCCGAGGCCATGATTGCGCGGCACAGGGCACGTGCCCTCCTCCAAAAGCGGAGCTCCACCCCGCCTGAGACCCCACCCACGAGAGTCCCCAAGCCTCCCAGCTCGACTCCCAGCAGAGCCATTCCGGCCCGGGCCAGGGCCCTCCTGCAGCGCCTATCCAGGTCTGCAGCCACCCCCCCTCCTCCCCAAAGCGCCCCATCAGTCATCGCAGAGAGCCAGGGGCCCCTGCTGATCCCCACACCTCCCACCGAGCCGAAGAAGAAGAAATCCCGCTTTTCTCTCTTCTCGGCCAAAGCGGCTCCCACTCCCTGCTCCACCAACTCCGGTGAGCCCACCCCACCCTGAACGGCTCATTATATTCATAATTACGCTCACATTTACGTGTGACGATTCAATCGGTCCTATCTTGTTGCTTGTATCAGAAACCATCTCACGGTGTACAGATGGGGAATCTCTCAAAGGAATTTCTCTATCATCTGCAATGCTATCTGCACAAAAAGAAAACATGGAAAAAACCAATGAGCACATGGTGATGACAACTAAACAGACAGATTACATTAATGTCAATAAAATGGCCAATAGGATTTGCATCACCATCTGCTGAAAGGGAAAAATGAGATGAAAAAACAAAATGGCCGACAAGCAGAATACACTTGAAATGTATTAATAGATGACATGTGGCATGTATTCTGTACCGAAGGTGAATGGTTCAGTAGGACTGGTTTATGGTTTGTTTTCACTGGTATGACATCACTCACTGATCATGTGACTCCACAGATGTGCCCAGATTTTTGCCATTTGCAAATCCAGATGTGGCCTTGGACCAGAGCTTGCAGCTCATCAACGGTGAAAACTGGTAGGCAGACGCTAATGTTAACCACGCTGATCCAAAACAAATAATCTTCAATTTTTCAAGATATACAAACATTTTACATTATACTTAAATGGCAGTCAATAACACTTTCAGATATTGCAATATGTATTATTGGTGTGGTTGTAATTTAATTTTGCAACAGGACAAAACACAACTCTCTTGTAGAAATGGAATAGACAGCGATTTATTGCAGATATGTGTGAAAATATAGTTATGATTGGTGTCTGTGGACCTGCAGGGAGAAGAAGATCGAAGGGCTGACCTCCATCCGCCGGCTGGCTCACTGTCACCCTGAGCTACTGACCGCCAACCTCCATAGGGTCTGCTTGGATGTCACGCAAGAGGTACTCGGGTTTTTCAGTCTGAACCCGTCGAGTGTGTGTTTATTCTGCTTCACACTGGTTTGTGTTTGTGCTTCTGCCATTGTTCTGATGGTGTGTACAGGTGCTCACACACCTGTTTGTTTGTCTCCAGGTGCAGAATCTGCGCTCCATGGTGTCGCGTGCTGCCATGACAACGCTGGGGGACATGTACCTCTGCCTGCAGAGAGCCATGGACCCCGAGCTGGACTGGACCGCCAGGGTGCTGCTCCAGAAGGCTGGAGAGACCAGCCAATTCATCCAGCAGGATGTGCATGTGGCCTTGGGTCACATGGTGCACAACTGCAGCCCCAAACGCTGCATCAAAGTCCTGCTGAACGGGGGCCTGAGGTGGGCGGGCTTACCATCAAACACCATCGTGGAGTTTCAGTCAAACTTGGCATGGTGTTTAATGTGTGTAATTTGCCAATCAGACAGAATTTGAGTTGTGGGTGTGTTCACAAGTGGGTTTTTCTCTCGCTAGTGACCGGAACGCAGGGATCAGGGCCTGCAACGCCCGTCTGCTGGAGGCCCTGGTGGAGGTCATGGGGGCGACTCGCCTGCTTGGGCTGAAGAGAGAAATGCTGGACAGCTTCCTGTCCGCTGCCAACCGCCTGCCCCACGACGCCTCACGGGAAGTCAGGTGGGCAGCACATCTTTACGCACCTGGCTGTCTGTCTGTCCATACATTCCCTCCGTAGAGAGGACAACACAGCCCATCCTGATAAATATACCCTCCCCTTTCTCCAGGAGCTCCGGAAGGAAGATCATTGGAGTGGTGTCAGCCGACAAAAGGCTGAACAGGAAGCTGATCAAGCTCCTGTGAAGCCATCGCTCACTCACTCACTCACTCACTCACTGAAACACTCACTCACTCACTCACTCACTCACACACTCACTGAAACACTCACTCACTCACTCACTCACTCACTCACTCACTCACACACTCACTCACTCACTCACTCACTCACTGAAACACTCACTCACTCTTTGACTCACTCACTCACTCACACACTGACTCACTCAAACACTCACTCACTCACTCAAACACTCACTCACTCACTCACTCAAACACTCACTCACTCACTCACTCACTGAAACACTCACTCACTCACTCACTCACTCACTGACTCACTCACTCACTCACTCACACACTCACTAACTCACTGAAACACTCACTCACTCTTTGACTCACTCACTCACTCACACACTGACTCACTCAAACACTCACTCACTCACTCAAACACTCACTCACTCACTCACTCAAACACTCACTCACTCACTCACTGAAACACTCACTCACTCACTCACTCACACACTGACTCACTCAAAAACTCACTCACTCACTCACTCACTCAAACACTCAAACACTCACTCAAATACTGACTCACTCACTCACTCACTCACTCACTCAAACACTCACTCAAACACTCACTCAAATACTGACTCACTCACTCACTCACTCACTCAAACACTGACTCACTCACTCAATCACTCACTCAAACACTGACTCACTCACTCACTCATTCACTCACTCACTCCCCCACCCAAACACTCACTCACATGAAACTATGCCGTTTGATTCGGACCAAAA
This sequence comes from Conger conger, assembly GCF_963514075.1. Classification (NCBI taxonomy): domain Eukaryota; kingdom Metazoa; phylum Chordata; class Actinopteri; order Anguilliformes; family Congridae; genus Conger; species Conger conger. Next base: position 2,481,504 of record NC_083762.1, on the reverse strand, counting down.
ATCAGACGTATGAGAGGCCAAGGGCGGCTACTGGTATTGCAGTAAGCCAATGATACAGCGACTGATGGCAGTGGCGAATGAGAGACTGTACAAGTTCCTGGCTACTGACACTCCTAGGCTGGCAACTCACCTGGCTAGACTAGCAACTCACCTGTCTAGACTAGCAACTCACATGTCTAGACAAGCTACTGACTATCCTGGACTAACAACTCACTCACCTAGGCTAACAATTCACTCGCCTAGGCTGGCAACTCACCTGCCTAGACGAGCAATTCACTATCCCGGTCTAACAACTCACTCACCTGGACCTACAACTCACTCACCTAGACTAACAATTCACTCACCTAGACTAATGACTAGGACGACATGGCTCAGGCAGTAAGAGCAGTCGTCTGGCAGTCGGAGGGTTTGATCCCCCGCCCGGGCTGTGTCAAAGTGTCCCTGAGCAAGTCACCTAACCGCCAAATGCTCCTGACGAGCTGGTCGGCGCCTTGCATTGGCAGCCAATCGCCTAGACTAGACTAACAATTCACTCGCCTAGACGGAGCAACTCACCTGTCTAGGCTAACCACCTAGCCTCCTTGGTTTGCATTGCGCTAACACACTGCTCATAATCCCTCGCTCTCTGATGCCTCGATGGTTAACCTTCGTTATCCTCTTCATATTGTTATTAATGTAACTGAATGTTGTAGGCTGGCCCTACTGCTGTTGTTTAAAAGTGTAATACGTGTAAATACCTAGGTAGGAGCCAGTTGCAATTCCAGGCAGGTGAGTTGCCAGCCAAGGAGTTTCAGTAGCCAGGCACTTGTACAGTCTCTCATTTGTGATCGCCGGCACATCAGTCGCTGCATCATTGGCTTAGCGCAATACGTGACTAGCCACCCTCGGCCTCTCATACGTATGGTTTTTGGCACGAATCAAATGCCATACTCAAACACTCACTCACTCACTCACTCACTCAAACACTCACTTGCTCACTCACTCACTCACTCACTCACACACTCGCTCAAACAACACTCAAAACACTCACACACTCACTCACTCCTACACGGGTGTTAGAGCTTTCTGATACAGAGCCCCACTGCTGTGGAACATTCATTATCCTAACCTGCTTATCCTGAACAGCCTATCCCAGCATACCTTGGGGCGAAAGGCAGGAATACACCCTGGACAGGTCACCAGGCCATCGCAGGGCACACACACCTTTCGCTCACACACTCCTACCCACGGACAATTTAGACTCTATAATCAGCCTAACCTGCATGACTGTAGGAGGAAACCAGAGTACCCGGAGGAAACCCACGCAAACACAGGGAGAACTCTGCACAGAGAGGCCCCGGCCGATGGGGATTCGAACCCAGGACCTCCTTGCTGTGAGGTGGCAGTGCTACCCACTGCACCATCCGTGCTGCCTGCCTGCTGTGGATATATGGTGGTTCTGGAGATGGGGGCTAGATGAGCCTTGTGTTTAAATAAAATCAACATGTGATCGGTGACATTGAGTCGTCCTTAACACTCACTCACTCAAACACTTGCTTACACAAACACTCACTCACTAAATCAGTCAAACATTCACTCACTCAATCATTAACTTACATTCAATGCCTAAAAACTGGCTCGCAGGTACATATAATATCTTATTTCAGGATCTTTTGTTTTATTAAATTTTTTTTAGCTCAAATGGGTTTTTAACCACTCTTCGACAATCCACATATTCTATTCATCACCATGTTTCCACTACACATTAATCTATAACTGTGTGGCACACCTGCCCCATCTGAGGAATGCCAAACATGGACTGGAGAGGCTCAGGACACCCCATCAGATCCAAACCCCAAAACCCCCAAACCTGCAGCTCCACGGAGAGATGGACCGACCGGAGGAATGGTGGAGTCCGTGTGTAAGTATGGGAGGATGTTTGCTTCTTCCCCCGCCGCCCTTCGTAATTCACCCATTGGCATGCTTGGGTACATCTACCAGGAAAACGCGTTGGATTTGTACCCAGATCTTAGCGTTGCTCTGCGCTTGGAATCAAGAGTTTTTTGCCTCTCAAACTTGTAGCCTAAACTTACATCTATTAACCGACTCGTTTTGGGTCAACGTGATGAATAGGCTTTTTTTTTTCTTAAAATGTTGAACCTAGGGGGCAAGCGATAGACTAGTCACGCTACAGGAGGTGTGTCTCTTTCCCCTGAGCTGGATGTACATAGGGGTCTTCTTATTTGGAGATGTGAAAGCCCTGCTCATCCATGTTAACACCACTGGTAATTCAGAGCAGTATCTGTGGATCCCCCCCCCACTTTACACCCTAAGTGGTGTTCCATTAGTGGCCAAAACTTACATCATTTGACCAAAATGGGCATGTGTGTCCCTCAGTAGATTGACCAACCCTCAGATTTGGAGCCCAGTGGATAAATGTCTGTTGGTATCTCTACTGGTAAGTACTTTAGATATGATGTACGACACTTTGTGAAATTGGTTGAGAACAGGATGATGTCACACACATTCTCCTCACAGCAAGTGAGATCACTACGACATCAGTTTGGGCCCTGGGTTGGCCATGTTGATCAGTGAAGCTCGAAGCAGATGTGAAGATGGAGTTTTAGCTCCAGAAATCAGTTGCAGAAACACATGTATGACCATTCAGGCCCTGCGGTGGAATTATGAGGCTTCGCAAAATGAGACAAAAATTATTAAGATCTTATAATATAATGTATATCCAGTAATATATACTCACAGAGCACTTTATTAGGAATGTTTTAACTTTATTCTATCTATTTATTCCTGTGATTATCTAATCAGCCAATTGTGGGGCAGCAGTGCAATGCATACAATCATGTAGATACGGTTCAGGAGCTTCAGTTAATGTTCACATCAAGCATCAGATTGAGGAAAAAAGTTTATCCAAGTGACATTGACCGTGGAATGATTGTTGGTGGCAGACAGGGTGGTTTGAGTATCTCAGAAACTGCTGATCTCCTGGGACTTTCAAGCACACTAGTCTCTGGAGTTGCAAAGATCAAAAAACAAAAAGAATCCAATGAGCAGCAGTTCTTCAGACAGAAATGCCTTGTTAATGAGAGGTGTCAGAGGAGAAGGGCCAGACTGGTCAAAGCTGAGAGGAAGGTGACAATATGAAGAAGAGCAATTCTGAACACACAAAACATCATAACTCTACAGTAGTCTGAACACACTCACCGACACACACACCACACACACACGCCAAATAGGCTACAAGTCAGTCACAGATTCCCAAGCAATTCAGTTTTATTGATCCAGTACAGACCACAACTTTGATCCAGCATAACTGTGTTATTATTCCAATAAAAAAGGTCAGCTGCATTTACATGACATCTCACTACCCTTTGTGCTAATTTACTGTAAATATAGATTCCACTATTGCTATGAATAGAAAAGCACACATACATTTCTACATGAATCTTTAATGACAGCATTTCAAACCAATTCTCTTCAGCGAGGCATTTTGATATACATGTTATTGCATGTGAGGATACAGTCCTGTTCCATACGCGTTTTATTTTATTTTATCTTCTTCAATAACAAGGAGACCTGAGTTTATTTGTCTGATACAGCAATGCATGATGGGAAATATGGGAGGGGCTACATGTAACGGCATTCCCTTTTAAGCGGCATTCCCAGTCATGCTCAGATGTCTTCCGCATACGCATACACGTCATGGCATACATGTGGGGTCTCAAATCAATATGGAAAAGCCACGTGCTTTCTGCCCCTGAACCCCCAGACAGATCAATGCACCCCAATATCAGGCATTACTTTTTTAAATCGCTGACAAAACATGTCCTCATAGACATAACAGCAATCATATTTTAAATCCTATCTTTTCTTTGTGAATTCATATTGGTACATTTCTTATTTTGTTGGCTAAACTCGACTCAGAGAGTGACATTGTGTTTTGAATTTGCGTCGAAAGCATCCAAGGAAGCCTTGCATTCTGGGATGCAGGAGGACAAGCAAACAGATTAAATACTGTATGTGGCCAATTTTGATGGGGTCGAGCAGTGTCTTAAAAATATACCCATGACAAGTTCAAATTTAACCACAGATATCTCGATTCATTATATTCTTATATGTCGGCTAATAACTTTTTCATGAAAAAGTTAACGTATACATGCTTAATGCCTATTTAGTTGCGAGTGTTGTGAATTCTTCATGTTCAGACACTTTTATTCTGAAATTAACGCTTTATTCGGACGGTTTGTTTCCGTTTATTCTCGTGCCGTATACTGGCTTCTGTTTTATGCTGTCACTACCGGTGCAACAGTTAGTCACTGACGATGTAAGTTTAATTATCAGTGTTAGAAAGTTCATGTAATATAACAACGTGATTCTTTCTGCGTGTTTCATGACTTTATATTGTTTAGTCGATGTTAATCATATTAATTTACCGCTTGTTTACCGCCAATGTCTCGGTTCAGTAATTCTCATGTTCGGAAACTAGCTTCGCGAGGTACTAGCTGGCTAGTTTAGCTAGCTTGCCCGAGTGAATTTTCAGTTACATTCAAAGGTTATAATATCATTTAAAAAATCTATGTTAAGAGGGTGACGGAACAACACACCAGAATAAGCTACATGACAAAAACAAGCCATTCAGCCCATCGCAAATCATTAGATGAGTTATGCTAATTGTGTTTTGCAACAACCGCTTTCACAAAATAATTTTAAATATTGAGTTTTTTATTATTTATCCTTAAGCCTCATGAATTTTAGGCAATGATAACCCGGAGATCTCCTACATTCATAATTCTGCTCACATTTACGTGTGACGATTCAATCGGTCCTATCTTGTTACTTGTATAAGAAACCATCTCACGGTGTACAGATGGGGAATCTCTCAAAGGAATTTCTCTATCATCTGCAATGCTATCTGCACAAAAAGAAAACATGGAAAAAACCAATGAGCACATGGTGATGATAACTAAACAGACCGATTACATTAATGTCAATAAAATGGCCAATAGGATTTGCATCACCATCTGCTGAAAGGGAGAAATGAGATGAAAAAACAAAATGGCCGACTAGCAAAACAAAATGGCCGACAAGCAGAATACACTTGAAATTTATTAATAGATGACATGTGGCATGTATTCTGTACCGAAGGTGAACGGTTCAGTAGGACTGGTTTATGGTTTGTTTTCACTGGTATGACATCACTCACTGATCATGTGACTCCACAGATGTGCCAGGATTTTTGCCATTTGCAAATCCAGATGTGGCCTTGGACCAGAGCTTGCAGCTCATCAACGGTGAAAACTGGTAGGCAGACGCTAATGTTAACCACGCTGATCCAAAACAAATAATCTTCAATTTTTCAAGATATACAAACATGTTACAATATACTTAAATGGCAGTCAATAACACTTTCAGATATTGCAATATGTATTATTGGTGTGGTTGTAATTTAATTTTGCAACAGGACAAAACACAACTCTCTTGTAGAAATGGAATAGACAGCGATTTATTGCAGATATGTGTGAAAATATAGTTATGATTGGTATCTGTGGACCTGCAGGGAGAAGAAGATCGAAGGGCTGACCTCCATCCGCCGGCTGGCTCACTGCCACCCTGAGCAACTGACCGCCAACCTCCATAGGGTCTGCTTGGCGGTCACACAAGAGGTACTCGGGTTTTCCTGTCTGAACCTGTCGAGTGTGTGTGTTTATTCTGCTTCACACTGGTTTGTGTTTGTGCTTCTGCCATTGTTCTGATGGTGTGTACAGGTGCTCACACACCTGTTTGTTTGTCTCCAGGTGCAGAATCTGCGCTCCATGGTATCGCGTGCTGCCATGACAACGCTGGGGGACATGTACCTCTGCCTGCAGAGAGCCATGGACCCCGAGCTGGACTGGACCGCCAGGGTGCTGCTCCAGAAGGCTGGAGAGACCAGCCACTTCATCCAGCAGGATGTGCATGTGGCCTTGGGTCACATGGTGCACAACTGCAGCCCCAAACGCTGCATCAAAGTCCTGCTGAACGGGGGCCTGGGTGGGTGGGCTTACCCTCAAACACCATCGTGGAGTTTCAGTCAAACTTGGCATGGTGTTTAATGTGCGGAATTTGCCAATCAGACAGAATTTGAGTTGTGGGTGTGTTCACAAGTGGGTTTTTCTCTCGCTAGTGACCGGAACGCAGGGATCAGGGCCTGCAACGCCCGTCTGCTGGAGGCCCTGGTGGAGGTCATGGGGGCGACTCGCCTGCTTGGGCTGAAGAGAGAAATGCTGGACAGCTTCCTGTCCGCTGCCAACCGCCTGCCCCACGACGCCTCACCGGAAGTCAGGTGGGCAGCACATCTTTACACACCTGGCTGTCTGTCTGTCCACACATTCGCTCCGTAGAGAGGACAGCACAGCCCATCCTGATAAATATACCCTCCCCTTTCTCCAGGAGCTGCGGAAGGAAGACCATTGGAGTGGTGTCAGCCGACAAAAGGCTGAACACGAGGCTGATCAAGCTCCCGTGACGCTGGACGTTCCGAATTTGGGGAGTTTTCGTGGTGACGAGGGTGGAAGTGCGAGATGACCATGGAGGCGGTCCGTTTCACCTTGGCTCCGCCCTGCGGCATTTTGGACCTGACGGGCACGAACTGCGCCACCAAGCCCCCACCGGCCCCAACACCTCAGCCAGCCCCAACACCGCCGCCAGCCCCAACACCCCCACCGGCCCCAACGCCTCAGCCAGCCCCAACACCCCCACCGGCCCCAACGCCTCAGCCAGCCCCAACACCCCCACCGGCCCCAACGCCTCAGCCAGCCCCAACACCCCCACCGGCCCCAACGCCTAAGCCAGCCCCAACACCCCCACCGGCCCCAATGCCTCAGCCAGCCCCAACACCCCCACCGGCCCCAACACCCCCACCGGCCCCAACACCCCCAGCCTGCCATCACGCCTGCCGACTCCGGAGACTTCCGAGGCCATGATTGCGCGGCACAGGGCACGTGCCCTCCTCAAAAGCGGAGCTCCACCCCGCCTGAGACCCCACCCACGAGAGTCCCCAAGCCTCCCAGCTCGACTCCCAGCAGAGCCATTCCGGCCCGGGCCAGGGCCCTCCTGCAGCGCCTATCCAGGTCTACGCCCCCCCCCCCCCCCCCCCTCCCCAAAGCACCCCGTCAGTCATCGCAGAGAGCCAGGGGCCCCTGCTGACCCCCACACCTCCCACCGAGCCAAAGAAGAAGAAATCCCGCTTTTCTCTCTTCTCGGCCAAAGCGGCTCCCACTCCCTGCCCCACCAACTCCGGTGAGCCCACCCCACCCTGAACAGCTCATTATATTCATAATCACACTCACATTTACGTGTGACGATTCAATCGGTCCTATCTTGTTACTTGTATACGAAACCATCTCACGGTGTACAGATGGGGAATCGCTCAAAGGAATTTCTCTATCATCTGCAATGCTATCTGCACAAAAAGAAAACATGGAAAAATAAGAGAACCAATGAGCACGTGGTGATGTAACTAAACCGACAGACGACATTAATATCAATAAAATATAATAAATAAATAAATAAAATCTATTCTGTACCGAAGGTGACCGGTTCAGTAGGACTGGTTTATGCTGTTTTGTTTTCACTGGTATGACATCACGCACTGATCATGTGACTCCAAAGTTGTGCCTGGATTTTTGCCGTTTGCAAATCCAGATGTGGCCTTGGATCAGAGCTTGCAGCTCATCAACTCTGAAAACTGGTAGGCAGACGCTAATGTTAACCACGCTGATCCACGCTTGCCGGTCACGGTGTACAGTTGCTCACACACCTGTTTGTTTGTCTCCAGGTGCAGAATCTGCGCTCCATGGTGTCACGTGCTGCCATGACAACGCTGGGGGACATGTACCTCTGCCTGCAGAGAGCCATGGACCCCGAGCTGGACTGGACCGCCAGGGTGCTGCTCCAGAAGGCTGGAGAGACCAGCCAATTCATCCAGCAGGATGTGCATGTGGCCTTGGGTCACATGGTGCACAACTGCAGCCCCAAACGCTGCATCAAAGTCCTGCTGAACGGGGGCCTGAGGTGGGCGGGCTTACCATCAAACACCATCGTGGAGTTTCAGTCAAACTTGGCATGGTGTTTAATGTGTGTAATTTGCCAATCAGACAGAATTTGAGTTGTGGGTGTGTTCACAGGTGGGTTTTTCTCTCGCTAGTGACCGGAACGCAGGGATCAGGGCCTGCAACGCCCGTCTGCTGGAGGCCCTGGTGGAGGTCATGGGGGCGACTCGCCTGCTTGGGCTGAAAAGAGAAATTCTGAACAGCTTCCTGTCTGCTGCCAGCCGACTGCCCCACAACGCCTCACCAGCTGTCAGGTGGGCAGCACATCTTTACACACCTGGCTGTCTGTCTGTCCACACATTCGCTCCGTAGAGAGGACAGCACATCCTATCCTGATAAATATACCCTCCCCTTTCTCCAGGAGCTGCGGAAGGAAGATCATCGGAGTGGTGTCAGCCGACAAAAGACTGAACAGGAAGCTGATCAAGCTCCTGTGACACTGGACGTTCCAAATTTGGGGGGAGTTCACGTGGTGACGAGGGTGGAAGTGCGAGATGACCATGGAGGCGGTCCATTTCACCTTGGCTCCACCCTGCGGCATTTTGGACCTGACGGGCACTGTCTGCGCCACCAAGCACTTCTGCTAATGCACCTGCAGGGGGCGCAAAAACACACAGACCGAGCAGAAATGATAAATGGTTGGCATTTATATAGCGCCTTTATCCAAAGCGCTGTACAATTGATGCTTCTCATTCACCCATTCACACACACATTCACACACCAACAGCGATTGGCTGCCATGAAAGGCGCCAACCAGCTCGTCAGGAGCATTTGGGAGTTAGGTTGTCTCGCTCAGGGACACTTGGACACAGCCCGGGCAGGGGATCGAACCGGCAACCCTCCGACTGCCAGACGACTGCTCTTACTGCCTGAGCCATGTCGCCCATACACAACGTATGGACCATGTGCCGGTTACATCACCCACTGATGTCCCACGTGGGCTTGTGAAAAGTGTTTTTTCAAGCCAGAGTTTAGTTTTACAGGCGACGACATGTTGTACAAAGGGAGCCAGAGACGGCGCAGTAGGGAAGCGGATGTGGCTCCTCCACTAAGCGTGTGAGAGAGAGTGACGTGATCTGTCCCTGATTTGTCCACATCGTATTGCGCTATTGTCCTAATAACACAATAACTTCAACGTCAACAGGGGACACATTAGCTGAACAAATAAAAACGTTTTGCTCCTAAATGTTCTTGTGGGATTGACTTTGTATTTTGACCAGGATTGACAGAACGTATCCCCTCTGGGATCACGTTTCCGGTTTCCGGTTACGTTCCCCTCATGTGGAAGTTAGCGTCATGAGTTAGCGTCAAGTCGACAGCGTGGTTGCCAAGCTTTATGCTATGATGCGATCTATAAGATACATTCCCCTGATGCGTATGGTAGCGCCAACTGGCTAGCATGTCTTTTTGTGAACGGCATACGCTTAGTCATTACTCTGTCAATAAGCATTTATTTAGTCAGGTGTATCTAAGTTAGCGAAACATATGAATTGCCAATTCCCCAACAGTTTAAGATAGCAATGAGATAGCTAGTGCTTACCTCCAGAGATGCTCACAGGTCTTTGGTCACAAGTCCAAGTCAAGTCTCAAGTCTTTGGTCACGAGTCCAAGTCAAGTCTCAAGTCTTTGGTCACGAGTCCAAGTCAAGTCTCAAGTCTTTGGTCACGAGTCCAAGTCAAGTCTCAAGTCTTTGGTCACGAGTCCAAGTCAAGTCTCAAGTCTTTGGTCACGAGTCCAAGTCAAGTCTCAAGTCTTTGGTCACGAGTCCAAGTCAAGCCTCAAGTCTCTTATGGTTGTAATGAGCGTTCTATCATCTGCTGCATGCCAACACTGCATAGCTATATCTAAGGAATTCAAAACATGTACTGTATTACTCCTTCATCTATTAGCATACAGTATCAGCATTGATTAGTTGTTTGGTATAACGAGCGTGCGTCTACGTTTAAGTTGCAAATAACCGTGTTGTATCCTTCTAACGTAATTTACATAGCAACTGAACTGTCTGATCACGCCGAATCACTGATAGCGCCAAGAGATATTAATGACGATTCAGAAAATGTATAACTTTTAAAGTTTTAAAACAATCCTATGGTGGGACTTTTGCCATTCATGGACGGTGAGACAGAAACTTTCGGTGCCGTTGAACTTAATCGAATGCTTTTATTTATATCGTTCGAATGACCAAGTGCCATTAAAAAGCAAATTGTCTGGCTTTGTGCTATTCGCGTATGCTAGCAACATCATGCTAACATCGTACAGGGACCAGTAAAGGCTTACGACACGCGAGCACAAGTTTGATCACCTCTACTGTGAAGTAAAAAAGTGGACAAATTACGTTTTCTGTGAGAAATGTATTGGCGAACTCACGTGCACACACAGCGGTCTACATTCTAAAGCTCCACTTTGCCCTCCGTATCAAAAGGAAAGTTATTTCAAAATGTCCGGCAATCCATCTAACTGCCAAGCATGCTGTTAGAGCTAAATTTATTAAGGGGAACTATTTATTAAAGGGGAACTATACTAATTGAATCTGTGCGACCTCGAAATATATCAGACTGTCGAGTAGGAAAAACCTTTCGAAACCGAGCGTTCAGAGGTGGAGCTTTTTTTTCTCACAGCCATACCGTTCGTGTACCAAATTTGTTGAAATGCACAATTATACCGCACATATTACATATAATCGCTTAAAGAACCCCAAGACATCAATGAGCACAAAAAAGACGTTAATTGTTGCTTAGTAACGTTAGCCTCTTAGCAGTTTAGCACGCTCAACATTCCACCAATGTTAAGTCAATTTAGGTAGTTTTTTTCAAGCTTTATAGTTTAAAATGTATAAATCTAGAAAAAGCAACCTGACCAGTATAGCTTACGGTGGCCACATGTCTAGCTTAAAAACTATAGGAGATACGTCTGGAAGAACCAGGAATAATACTAAGTAAAGATTATATAGAAAGAACAATTTGCGTCTTTGGCAAGCAAACAATTATAGTACTAAGATCTGGATGATATAACGTTAACTACCATTTTCTTTGTGTAGCAACTAGAAAAATCCATCTGGAACCACCGGGCTCTGAGAGAAGAACTGGTTCTTCTAATAATGTTGCAGGCTATATCAATATTTATTTCTGAATATAGAGGGTGGCTAAAAATGGATATGGACTAACGAACGCTAATCTAATCAAGTTAACCTCTTAGCTACTCTATTTTACGTTAGCGTGCTCCTAGCTTTGTAGCTAGCTAATGAGGTTAACTTGATTAGATTGGCGTTCGTTAGTCCATTTCTACGATAGCTGATGCTGAGCTAAACATGTTTGCTAACCGTCAGGCGCTAACGTTAACTTCATTAGCAAGTGACTGACCTATCTGGGTGCGTTTTCAGGCGCCTGATAAAGTTGGATTTGGTCGACCCAGCACCCTTCATGTAGAGCCCGCAGACTTTGCATTTAGCGATCCTTTTCTTTGGGCTTTGTGTCAAATTAGTATAGCCAAAGGCTATAACAAATGGCAGAGCAGTAGCAGGTGTGCTAGCCATGGTGTCTTACAGTCATCTGTGGCCGTGGCGGCGCGCGCCACATGCGTACGGTTACGTGTGATGGCGGGAACGACATTCAGCTCGCAAGACATTTCCTTAATGCGCCAAAAAATTAAAGAAAAAAATAATAAGAATTGTTCACGAGTCGCAAACCTCGAGTCCGAGTCAAGTCTCAAATCTTTTGAGGACGAGACTCGAGTCAAGTCTCAAGTCAAGTCTGTGTGCGACTTAAGTGCGACTCGAGTCCAAGTCGCAAACTCGAGTCCCCATCTCTGCTCATCTCTCGGTGGGCTAATATCAGTACCGCTCGCTAGTTAGTGAAACGGACAGCAAACCATTCGGCAATAAATATATGTAGAGAAGTAGATAAGTGTAGCGGGGTCTAATCTGCGTTGTGTCTGTTTTGGATAATGACGAGATCGACGCGCTGAATCCCCTTCAAAGGCACTTTATTTCTCCACCTGTGATAATAGATACCCCACCAGCCCTTAGCAGCGCCTCCTCGTACCGTTAATTTTTGCAAAAGGGCCCCAGCGTGCGTGAGGGCGGTGACAATATAAACAGACCGACACACCGCAGCAAACATCGTATAGTACAAAAGTAGTGCGAATCGTACAGTATTGGTTTTACGAAAATACAAAAGACATACCAAAAATAAAATACAGTGCACAAATCATACCTGTGATAATAGAGAACTCATCAACGGTGCATACACGGGATACCACACCAGCCCTTAGCAGCGCCTATTAAGCATGAATGTTGCAGTTTTAGCACCGTCCAGACTGTCATACTATCAATGTTGCGTAGCCGCTGTGATGGCGATCTTTACCAATATTAAAACCATTTGTGCACGATGGTAAAAATAAACTAAAAGGAAGATGTCCCGAACAAGTGACATAAACTTCTCATAACAAAATATTTAATTGAAAATACAGTCTGTATACGATTAACAATAAAATATCATGAGGGCAAAGAAAAACGTACATCCTCGTATCGTTAACTTTAGCAAAGGAACGATCAGAGATTGACGTCAGAACGTTAACCCTTCGTGGGCGTAACTAACAGGGTAGATCCTATCAAGCACCAAATATTCACGTAACAACAACAGTACCTGGAATTCCAGATAAAATAATAATATACAGTACTTACGTTTATTAAAGCAATAAAAACATTCATTTTAACAACACTATCCGAAAGTGTTGATACACTCGGCCAAATACCTCTGCGAGTGCTATATTTCACAGTAAAAGTGCTTGTTCATAAATAGTGTAACATCATCACTCTATTACATAAGCACGACATAGGTAGATATATTTAAGTTAGCTCCCTATCTAGCAGGGGATAAGTTAGAATTTGTTGCAACACTACCATGCTGCAGAGCCTCCGGATAGGAACGGAGAACAAAGGCCTTCAGAACAGAAGAAGAAGAAAATGGAGCACGTGACTCACGTCGCGACGTCACAGACTCTCAGAAAACGGCCAGGTTCACGGCCGCCATTTTGGGTTGGCTTTGTGTCTGTTTCTATTGGCTATATGCGTCCCATACCTTCCTGTGTTCTAAAAACCACAATGTTAGCACTCAGAGCAGTGTCTTAAAAATATAATCATGGCAAGTGAAAATCAACAACCGATATCTACATTTATTATTTTCATATATGTCCGACAATAACTTTTTCATGAAAAAGTTAACATATGCATGCTTAATGCCTATTTAGTTCCGAGCCCATTTTCAGTTACATTCAAAGGTTATAATATCATTTTAAAGATCTACGTTAAGAGGGTGACGGAGCAACACATCAGAATAAGCTACATGACAAAAACAAGCCAATCAGCCCATCGAGGCGAATCATTAGATGAGTTATGCTAAATGTGTTTTGCAACACTGACCGCATTCACAAAATATCTCGAAACTTTAAATAACTACCCATGTGGATCCTGGTAAACGTTTCATCAATAAACAATAGCCTAAACATTTCATTCCGTAGTTGGGCTAAACTAGTGCCATCTGATGAGTCCGAATAAAGGAATTAAGTAGGTTTGTCCCATGATCCAATAAAATCAAATGAAATAACCGTGCTGAGGAAATGGAGACAGGGAAAGGCCGTACGCTGGGTGCACGTTACAGGTCACAGGTTACAGCCAGGGGTTTACCTCCACCTAGTGGACACTTTAGGAAAGATTCATTTTTTATCGGCCTGGCAGTATGTTACCTGTTGTGTGCCAAACCTCTTAGAACTGCAATAACGGATTATATATGTTGGGCTAAATGTTTATAAAAACGACAAAGGACTGCAATAGATCCAAAGTTTCAAGTTGTTCATTTTGCGTAGTTTTGCGTGCGAAAGCATCAGCTAAAAAACTTTTGCATAATTCGTTCAAATAGCCTAATGAGAAATTAAACATCCAAGTTGCCTTACGTAAGTGCGCACACCAATGCAGATAACCATCAGTCTACTTTCCAATGTAACATAAGCTTATGTGTACATGAACGCTCATAGCACGTTGGGGTGAAACAACGGTGGCACATAGATGGGACGTTTTTGATAAATCAATGCCTTTAAATGTGCTGACTCAATAAATGTAATAAACTTGAAACACTAAACCTCCAATTTATTTTAAGGGCGCACTTAGGATTATCCAAACGCTGTTGGTCAATACAATGTTTTTAAGAATGGAAGTGACGCAGAAGGTTCTTCTTCAAACAACATCAAACCATACAGGGAAAGATGCAACCGGCCCGTATGACGTCATCTCAAGGTGAGCTTCGCTCTATGAGGTAACACTGCGAATAATCTCACTATTCTTTGGCCTATATAAACCACGAAGTTATTTATCGAAGTTAGTTATTAAGTAACTTATCAAACAATTTAGTTATGGAAAACATAATGGAGATTGTTCAGCAGTATCTAACTGCAAATTTACAGAAAACTGTAAGTAGCTCCATCTACACTCTGTGTCTAAACGCGCGTGTTGCTGCTTGGTTTAAAAAATACAATTGAAGTAACCTTCCATGGGAATTCTGACGTAGTCTATAGCTTGTAAATATGTACTTTTCATAATTATTAATGCAAAATGCGAATGATCTGTTATTCTGTATGGAATGGAGTAATGCTTCCAGAGCTGCAACATAGTTTAAAAAACCTTAAAGAAGAGAAACAAATATTGAAAGGAGTTTTTAATTATTTATCCTAAAGCCTCATGAATTTTAGGCAATGATAATCCGGAGATCTCTTACCTCCAGGCCTGGAGATATTTGTTATTTCACTGTCCAACATAAATGACATGTGTGGATTCTTTGGAAACAAATTCTGAAAAGTATAACTGAGGACTTGAAATCGCCAGAAGGCCAACAGGCACTGTGGCCCTCCAGGGTTTGGGTTGGAGACCCCTGGTCTAAATCCTAGTGTGTGTTTGTGCATGTTGATAATGCTGGACATTATGGCTTAATGATTTTGGGCAGAGAGGGGAACAGGCAATGAAGGACTCTCTGGCCCAGCTGGAGAAGGCCCTCAAGGAGGTGATAGAGAGGGAGGTGGCGAGGGAGGTGGCCCGGAGACTGGCTCCATTTGAGGAGCGACTCCAGAAGATAGAAGCGTTCATCCGCATTCAGGTAAATCTTTAGAAACTCTAAAGCGTGTAATTTGCATGACATATTCTTAAATGTACTTTAGTCAGGTTTCCCATGAGTCTGTATGCAATAATGATGTTACAACCCGGAAATCCAAAGGATAAATCAAACTTGTTTGGAAGCCATTATTAATTCCATCACAGCTCTCATCCAAAACAAGCTAATTTAACACTTGAAAAACTAAAGACAGTCACGGGAAATGGAAACATGGCTGACACTGGTAATAAGTCTGTGGCCTGAAGGTAAAAAAAAAAGACAGCAGTTCTTCGTGCAAAGACACGTTATTAATGAGAGAGGTCAGAGGAGCCAGACTCGGCCAGACAGGTGAAAACCGACAGGAAGGTGACAGGAACGCAAATAACCATGCATTACAACAGTGGTATGCAGAAGAGCGTCTCTGAACACACAATGTGTCAAACCTCTAAGTGGATAGGCTACAGCAACAGAAGAGTTAATAAGTCAAATAAATGAGTCTAATACCTAAAACCTAACAATAATACCTAATACCTAATAAAATGCTCACTTAGTGTAAATTGTTTTGTAAAATTAAATGCCAAATCCCTACAACACAAGTTTACTTGTGATTATAATCGTTATATAATTATTCATGTATTAACTTACATTTGAGTAATTTAGCAGACGCCCAATGTAGACATAAAGTATCGCTGTACAACAAACTGACCTTGAGTGCAGATTCTTTATCGTATTTTTAGTGTATAATGTGAAATGGGGATGACGATTCTGTCCGTGGTGTTGCTGCTCTGAATGTGGGAGGCTGACACACAGGTGTGACGTTGCAGGCTGATGGCTCACCTGGCCCCGCCCGGCGGCAGAACCTGCTCCACCCGCCCATCGCCTCACGCTGTTCGCCCCAGACCACAGTGAGGACTGCGTTCCCCTCTCTCTCCACACTGAACCCCCCTCAGCCCTGGCTGCGTCTGCCTGGGTTCTCCTTCACCCTGGGGAGCTCCGGGGAGAGGCCTGACCTGTCCCTGGAAGACCTGCAGGGAGAGGAAGCCAGCCCCACCACCCCCGGCCCCAACACCCCCACCAGACCCAACACCCCCGGCCCCAACACCCCCACCAGCCCCAACACCCCCGGCCCCAACACCCCCACCAGACCCAACACCCCCAGCCTGCCATCATGCCTGCCGACTCCGGAGACTTCCGAGGCCATGATTGCGCGGCACAGGGCACGTGCCCTCCTCCAAAAGCGGAGCTCCACCCCGCCTGAGACCCCACCCACGAGAGTCCCCAAGCCTCCCAGCTCGACTCCCAGCAGAGCCATTCCGGCCCGGGCAAGGGCCCTCCTGCAGCGCCTATCCAGGTCTGCAGCCACCCCCCCTCCTCCCCAAAGCGCCCCGTCAGTCATCGCAGAGAGCCAGGGGCCCCTGCTGATCCCCACACCTCCCACCGAGCCGAAGAAGAAGAAATCCCGCTTTTCTCTCTTCTCGGCCAAAGCGGCTCCCACTCCCTGCTCCACCAACTCCGGTGAGCCCACCCCACCCTGAACGGCTCATTATATTCATAATTACGCTCACATTTACGTGTGACGATTCAATCGGTCCTATCTTGTTGCTTGTATCAGAAACCATCTCACGGTGTACAGATGGGGAATCTCTCAAAGGAATTTCTCTACCATCTGCAATGCTATCTGCATAAAAAGAAAACATGGAAAAAACCAATGAGCACATGGTGATGACAACTAAACAGACAGATTACATTAATGTCAATAAAATGGCCAATAGGATTTGCATCACCATCTGCTGAAAGGGAAAAATGAGATGAAAAAACAAAATGGCCGACTAGCAAAATAAAATGGCCGACAAGCAGAATACACTTGAAATGTATTAATAGATGACATGTGGCATGTATTCTGTACCGAAGGTGAATGGTTCAGTAGGACTGGTTTATGCTCTGTCTTGTTTTCACTGGTATGACATCACTCACTGATCATGTGACTCCACAGATGTGCCTGGATTTTTGCCATTTGCAAATCCAGATGTGGCCTTGGACCAGAGCTTGCAGCTCATCAATGGTGAAAACTGGTAGGCAGATGCTAATGTTAACCACGCTGATCCAAAACAAATAATCTTCAATTTTTCAAGATATACAAACATTTTACAATATACTTAAATGGCAGTCAATAACACTTTCAGATATTGCAATATGTATTATTGGTGATGTTGTAATTTAATTTTGCAACAGGACAAAACACAACTCTCTTGTAGAAATGGAATAGACAGCGATTTATTGCACATATGTGTGAAAATATAGTTATGATTGGTGTCTGTGGACCTGCAGGGAGAAGAAGATCGAAGGGCTGACCTCCATCCGCCGGCTGGCTCACTGTCACCCTGAGCTACTGACCGCCAACCTCCATAGGGTCTGCTTGGCAGTCACGCAAGAGGTACTCGGGTTTTCCTGTCTGAACCTGTCGAGTGTGTGTGTTTATTCTGCTTCACACTGGTTTGTGTTTGTGCTTCTGCCATTGTTCTGATGGTGTGTACAGTTGCTCACACACCTGTTTGTTTGTCTCCAGGTGCAGAATCTGCGCTCCATGATATCGCGTGCTGCCATGACAACGCTGGGGGACATGTACCTCTGCCTGCAGAGAGCCATGGACCCCGAGCTGCACTGGACCGCCAGGGTGCTGCTCCAGAAGGCTGGAGAGACCAGCCACTTCATCCAGCAGGATGTGCATGTGGCCTTGGGTCACATGGTGCACAACTGCAGCCCCAACCGCTGCATCAAAGTCCTGCTGAACGGGGGCCTGAGGTGGGCGGGCTTACCCTCAAACACCATCGTGGAGTTTCAGTCAAACTTGGCATGGTGTTTAATGTGTGTAATTTGCCAATCAGACAGAATTTGAGTTGTGGGTGTGTTCACAAGTGGGTTTTTCTCTTGCTAGTGACCGGAACGCAGGGATCAGGGCCTGCAACGCCCGTCTGCTGGAGGCCCTGGTGGAGGTCATGGGGGCGACTCGCCTGCTTGGGCTGAAGAGAGAAATGCTGGACAGCTTCCTGTCCGCTGCCAGCCGCCTGCCCCACGACGCCTCACCGGTAGTCAGGTGGGCAGCACATCTTTACGCACCTGGCTGTCTGTCTGTCCATACATTCCCTCCGTAGAGAGGACAACACAGCCCATCCTGATAAATATACCCTCCCCTTTCTCCAGGAGCTCCGGAAGGAAAATCATTGGAGTGGTGTCAGCTGACAAAAGGCTGAACAGGAAGCTGATCAAGCTCCTGTGAAGCCATCGCTCACTCACTCACTCACTCACTCACTCACTGAAACACTCACTCACTCACTCACTCACTCACTCACTCACTCACTCACTCACTCACTCACTCACACACTCACTAACTCACTGAAACACTCACTCACTCACTCTTTGACTCACTCACTCACTCACACACTGACTCACTCAAACACTCACTCACTCACTCACTCAAACACTCACTCAAATACTGACTCACTCACTCACTCACTCACTGAAACACTCACTCACTCACTCACTCACTCACTCACTCACACACTGACTCACTCAAACACTGACTCACTCACTCACTCAAACACTCAAACACTCACTCAAATACTGACTCACTCACTCACTCACTCACTCACTCAAACACTGACTCACTCACTCACTGACTCACTCAAACACTGACTCACTCACTCACTCATTCACTCACTCACTCCCCCACCCAAACACTCACTCACATGAAACTATGCCGTTTGATTCGGACCAAAAATCAGACGTATGAGAGGCCAAGGGCGGCTACTGGTATTGCAGTAAGCCAATGATACAGCGACTGATGGCAGTGGCGAATGAGAGACTGTACAAGTTCCTGGCTACTGACACTCCTAGGCTGGCAACTCACCTGGCTAGACTAGCAACTCACCTGTCTAGACTAGCAACTCACATGCCTAGACTAGCAACTGACTATCCTGGACTAACAACTGACTCACCTAGACTAACAATTCACTCGCCTAGGCTGGCAACTCACCTGCCTAGACGAGCAATTCACTATCCTGGTCTAACAACTCACTCACCTGGACCTACAACTCACTCACCTAGAGTAACAATTCACTCACCTAGACTAATGACTAGGACGACATGGCTCAGGCAGTAAGAGCAGTCGTCTGGCAGTCGGAGGGTTTGATCCCCCGCCCGGGCTGTGTCAAAGTGTCCCTGAGCAAGACACCTAACCGCCAAATGCTCCTGACGAGCTGGTCGGCGCCTTGCATTGGCAGCCAATCGCCTAGACTAGACTAACAATTCACTCGCCTAGACGGAGCAACTCACCTGTCTAGGCTAACCACCTAGCCTCCTTGGTTTGCATTGCGCTAACACACTGCTCATAATCCCTCGCTCTCTGATGCCTCGATGGTTAACCTTCGTTATCCTCTTCATATTGTTATTAATGTAACTGAATGTAGTAGGCTGGCCCTACTGCTGTTGTTTAAAAGTGTAATACGTGTAAATACCTAGGTAGGAGCCAGTTGCTATTCCAGGCAGGTGAGTTGCCAGCCAAGGCGTTTCAGTAGCCAGGCACTTGCACAGTCTCTCATTTGTGATCGCCGGCACATCAGTCGCTACATCATTGGCTTAGCGCGATACGTGACTAGCCACCCTCGGCCTCTCATACGTATGGTTTTTGGCACGAATCAAATGCCATACTCAAACACTCACTCGCTCACTCACTCACTCACACACTCGCTCAAACACTCAAAACACTCACACACCCCAAACACTCACACACTCACTCACTAACTCACTCACTCAAACACTGACTTGCTCACTCACTCACTCACTCACTCACACACTCGCTCAAACACTCAAAACACTCACACACCCAAAACACTCACACACTCACTCACTCACTCACTCACTAAAACACTCACTTGCTCACTCATTCACTCACTCACTCACACTCGCTCAAACACTCAAAACACTCACACACCCAAAACACTCACACACTCACTCACTCACTCACTCACACACTCGCTCAAACACTCAAAACACTCACACACCCAAAACACTCACTTGCTCACTCACTCACTCACTCACACACTCGCTCAAACAACACTCAAAACACTCACACACTCATTCACTCCTACACGGGTGTTAGAGCTTTCTGATACAGAGCCCCACTGCTGTGGAACATTCATTACCCTAACCTGCTTATCCTGAACAGCCTATCCCAGCATACCTTGGGGCAAAAGGCAGGAATACACCCTGTTCAGGTCGCCAGTCCATCGCAGGGCACACACACCATTCGCTCACACACTCCTACCCACGGACAATTTAGACTCTATAATCAGCCTAACCTGCATGTCTTTGGACTGTGGGAGGAAACCGGAGTACCCAGAGGAAACCCACGCAAACATGGGGAGAACATGAAAACTCCGCACAAAGAGTCCCCGGCCGACGGGGATTCGAACCCAGGACCTCCTTGCTGTGAGGCGGCAGTGCTACCCACTGCACCATCCATGCCCCACCCACTGCACCATCCGTGCTGCCTGCCTGCTGTGGAACACCCTTCCTGATATATGGTGGTTCTGGAGATGGGGGCTGGATCAGCCTCGTGTTTAAATAAAATCCACATGTGATCGGTGACACTGAGTCGTCCTTAACACTCACACACTCAAACACTTGCTAACACAAACACTCACTCACTCAAACACTCACTCACTAAATCAGTCAAACATTCACTCACTCAATCATTAACTTACATTCAATGCCTAAAAACTGGCTCGCAGGTACATATGTCTTATTTCAGGATCTTTTGTTTTATTAATTTTTTTAGCTCAAATGGGTTTTTAACCTCTCTTCGACAATCCACATATTCTATTCATCACCATGTTTCCACTACACATTAATCTATAACTGTGTGGAACACCTGCCCCATCTGAGGAGTGCCAAACATGGACTGGAGAGGCTCAGGGCACCCCATCAGATCCAAACCCCAAAACCCCCAAACCTGCAGCTCCACAGAGAGATGGACCGATCGGAGGAATGGTGAAGTCCGTGTGTAAGTATGGGAGGATGTTTGCTTCTTCCCCCACCTCCCTTTGTAATTCACCCATTGGCATGCTTGGGTACATCTACCAGGAAAAGGCTTTGGATTTGTACCCAGATCTTAGCGTTGCTCTGCGCTTGGCATCAAGAGTTTTTTGCCTCTCAAACTTGTAGCCTAAACTTACATCTATTAACCGACTAGTTTTGGGTCAACGTGATGAATAGGCTTTTTTTTCTTAAAATGTTGATCCTAGGGGGCAAGCGATAGACTAGTCACACGACAGGAGGTGTGTCTCTTTCCCCTGAGCTGGATGTACATAGGGGTCTTCTAATTTGGAGATGTGAAAGCCTTGCTCATCCTTGTTAACACCACTGATAATTCAGAGCAGTATCTGTGGATTCAACCCCCCCCCCCCCACTTTACACCCTAAGTGGTGTTCCATTAGTGGCAAAAACTTACATCATTTGACCAAGATGGGCATGTGTGTCCCTCAGTAGATTGACCAACCCTCAGATTTGGAGCCCAGTGGATAAATGTCTGTTGGTATCTCTACTGGTAAGTACTTTAGATATGATGTACGACACTTTGTGAAATTGGTTGAGAACAGGATGATGTCACACACATTCTCCTCACAGGAAGTGAGATCACTACGACTTCAGTTTGGGCCCTGGGTCGGCCATGTTGATCAGTGAAGCTCGAAGCAGATGTGATGACCGAGTTTTAGCTCCAGAAATCAGTTGCAGAAACACATGTATGACCATTCAGGCCCTGCGGTGGAATTATGAGGCTTCGCAAAATGAGACAAAAATTATTAAGATCTTATAATATAATGTATATCCAGTATATATACTCACAGAGCACTTTATTAGGAATGTTTTAACTTTATTCTACTTATTCCTGTGATTATCTAATCAGCCAATTGTGGGGCAGCAGTGCAATGCATACAATCATGTAGATACAGGTCAGGAGCTTCAGTTAATGTTCACATCAACCATCAGATTGAGGAAAAAAGTTTATCCAAGTGACACTGACCGTGGAATGATTGTTGGTGGCAGACAGGGTGGTTTGAGTATCTCAGAAACTGCTGATCTCCTGGGACTTTCAAGCACACTAGTCTCTGGAGTTGCGAAGAACAAAAAACTAAAAGAATCCAAAGAGCAGCAGTTCTTCAGACAGAAATGCCTTGTTAATGAGAGGTGTCAGAGGAGAATGGCCAGACTGGTCAAAGCTGAGAGGAAGGTGACAGTAATGCAAATCACCACGGATTAGAACTGTATGGTATGCAGAAGAGCATGTCTGAACACGCAAAACATCATAACTCTACAGCAGTCTGAACACACTCACCGACACACACCTCACACACTCACCTACATGTACACCTCACACACACACCAAATAGGCTACAAGTCAGTCACAGATTCCCAAGCAATTCAGTTTTATTGATCCAGTACAGACCACAACTTTGATCCAGCATAACTGTGTTATTATTCCAATAAAAAAGGTCAGCTGCATTTACATGACATCTCACTACCCATTGTGCTAATTTACTGCAAATATAGATTCCACTATTGGTATGAATAGAAAAGCACACATACATTTCTACATGAATCTTTAATGACAGCATTTCAAACCAATTCTCTTCATTACATATACATGTAATTACATGTGAGGATACAGTCCTTTTCCATAGGCCTTTTATTTTATCTTCTTCAATAACAAGGAGACCTGAGTTTGTTTGTCTTATACAGCAATGCATGATGGGAAATATGGGAGGGGCTACATGTAACGGCATTCCCTTTTAAGCGGCATTCCCAGTCATGCTTATATGTCCGCTAATAACTTTTTCATCAAAAAGTAAACGTATACATGCTTAATGCCTATTTAGTTGCGAGTGTTGTGAATTCTTCATGTTCAGACTTTTATTCTGAAATTAACGCTTTATTCGGACGGTTTGTTTCCGTTTATTCTCGTGCCGTATATTGGCTTCTGTTTTCTGCTGTCACTACCGGTGCAACAGTTAGTCACTGACAATGTAACTTTAATTATCAGTGTTAGAAAGTTCATGTGATATAACAACGTGATTCTTTCTCCGTATTTCATGACTTTATATTGTTTAGTCGATGTTAATCATATTAATTTACCGCTTGTTTACCGCCAATGTCTCAGTTCAGTAATTCTCATGTTCGGAAACTAGCTTCGCGAGGTACTAGCTAACTGGCTAGTTTAGCTAGCTTGCCCTGTATCACTACAAGCACACAGTTAACGTGATTTCAGTGTTATGTCGATAGTGTTTACTGCAATAGTTAAAGTTAGTATTCATCCAGAGATATGCAGATCAATAGTCCTTAAATGCTTTTAGTAAATGTTGTTTATCAGTAACAATTCAAATATTAATGTATTTGTTTATTTTTGTTTCAGAAACTACACACATATATATACATATAACAGTATGCACCATTACGTTGTACCATTTATACTACTGGCTCTGCTGACATTCTGCAAGTAAACAGTTTCAAACCAAACTGATGACTCCATGCTCTCTGACCAGAGCCCTGTAGTGGTCAATTATCCCACAACCAGTTTCAGGGGTCCAATCCCCAATATCATTTCAAAAATCTATGTTAAGAGGGTGAAAAATTAGATGGAAAAACAAAATGGCCGACTAGCAAAACAAAATGGCCGACAAGCAGAATACACTCGAAATGTATTAATAGATGATATGTGGCATGTATTCTGTACCGAAGGTGAATGGTTCAGTAGGACTGGTTTATGCTGTCTTGTTTTCACTGGTATGACATCATGCACTCCACAGATGTGCCAGGATTTTTGTCATTTGCAAATCCAGATGTGGCCTTGGACCAGAGCTTGCAGCTCATCAACTGTGAAAACTGGTAGGCAGATGCTAATGTAAAAATGAACTCAGTCTTCTACCACCTGGTATTGGTATGAATAGAAAAGCACACATACATTTCTACATGAATCTTTAATGACAGCATTTCAAACCAATTCTCTTCAGCGAGGCATTTTGATATACATGTAATTACATGTGAGGATACAGTCCTTTTCCATAGGCCTTTTATTTTATCTTCTTCAATAACAAGGAGACCTGAGTTTGTTTGTCTTATACAGCAATGCATGATGGGAAATATGGGAGGGGCTACGTGTAACGGCATTCCCTGTCCTGCTCAAATACTGTATGTGGCCAGTAATATGTAATACTATTTTAATTTTGATGGGGTCGAGCAGTGTCTTAAAAATATAATCATGACAAGTTCAAATTTAACCACAGATATCTTGATTCATTATTTTCTTATATGTCCGCCAATCACTTTTTCATGAAAAAGTAAACGTATACATGCTTAATACCTATTCAGTTGCGAGTGTTGTGAATTCTTCATGTTCAGACACTTTTATTCTGAAATTAACGCTTTATTCGGACGGTTTGTTTCCGTTTATTCTCGTGCCGTATATTGGCTTCTGTTTTATGCTGTCACTACCGGTGCAACAGTTAGTCACTGACGATGTAAGTTTAATTATCAGTGTTAGAAAGTTCATGTAATATAACAACGTGATTCTTTCTCCTTGTTTCATGACTTTATATTGTTTAGTCGATGTTAATCATATTAATTTACCGCCTGTTTACCGCCAATGTCTCGGTTCTGTAATTCTCATGTTCGGAAACTAGCTTCGCGAGGTACTAGCTAACTGGCTAGTTTAGCTAGCTTGCCCTGTATCACTACAAGCACACAGTTAACGTGATTTCAGTGTATGTCGATAGTGGTTACTGCAATAGTTAAAGTTAGTATTCATCCAGAGATATGCAGATCAATACAGTCCTTAAATGCTTTGAGTAAATGTTGTTTATCAGTAACAATTCAAATATTAATGTATTTTTTTTGTTTCAGAAACTACACACATATATATATATATCTACATATAACAGTATGCACCATTACGTTGTACCATTTATACTACTGGCTCTGCTGACATTCTGCAAGTTTCAGGGGTCCAATCCCCAACACCGAGTGAATTTTCAGTTGCATTCAAAGGTTATAATATCATTTCAAAAATCTATGTTAAGAGGGTGGAGATTAGATGAAAAAACAAAATGGCCGACTAGCAAAACAAAATGGCCGACAAGCAGAATACACTTGAAATGTATTAATAGATGACATGTGGCATGTATTCTGTCCCGAAGGTGAATGGTTCAGTAGGACTGGTTTATGCTCCGTCTTGTTTTCACTGGTATGACATCATTCACTGATCATGTGACTCCACAGATGTGCCAGGATTTTTGCCATTTGCAAATCCAGATGTGGCCTTGGACCAGAGCTTGCAGCTCATCAACTGTGAAAACTGGTAGGCAGATGCTAATGTTAACCACGCTGATCCAAAACAAATGAACTCAGTCTTCCAAGATTTACAAACATTTTACAATATACTTAAATGGCAGTCAATAACACTTTCAGATATTGCAATATGTATTATTGCTGTGGTTGTAATTTAATTTTGCAACAGGACAAAACACAACTCTCTTGTAGAAATGGAATAGACAGCGATTTATTGCAGATATGTGTGAAAATATAGTTATGATTGGTATCTGTGGACCTGCAGGGAGAATAAGATCAAAGGGCTGACCTCCATCCGCCGGCTGGCTCACTGTCACCCTGAGCAACTGACCGCCAACCTCCATAGGGTCTGCTTGGCAGTCACGCAAGAGGTACTCGGGTTTTCCTGTCTGAACCTGTCGAGTGTGTGTTTATTCTGCTTCACACTGGTTTGTGTTTGTGCTTCTGCCATTGTTCTGATGGTGTGTACAGGTGCTCACACACCTGTTTGTTTGTCTCCAGGTGCAGAATCTGCGCTCCATGGTATCGCGTGCTGCCATGACAACGCTGGGGGACATGTACCTCTGCCTGCAGAGAGCCATGGACCCCGAGCTGGACTGGACCGCCAGGGTGCTGCTCCAGAAGGCTGGAGAGACCAGCCACTTCATCCAGCAGGATGTGCATGTGGCCTTGGGTCACATGGTGCACAACTGCAGCCCCAACCGCTGCATCAAAGTCCTGCTGAGGGACTGAGGTGGGCGGGCTTACCCTCAAACACCATCGTGGAGTTTCAGTCAAACTTGGCATGGTGTTTAATGTGTGTAATTTGCCAATCAGACAGAATTTGAGTTGTGGGTGTGTTCACCAGTGGGTTTTTCTCTCGCTAGTGACCGGAACGCAGGGATCAGGGCCTGCAACGCCCGTCTGCTGGAGGCCCTGGTGGGGGTCATGGGGGCGACTCGCCTGCTTGGGCTGAAGAAAGAAATTCTGAACAGCTTCCTGTCCGCTGCCAGCCGCCTGCCCCACGACGCCTCACCGGAAGTCAGGTGGGCAGCACATCTTTACGCACCTGGCTGTCTGTCTGTCCACACATTCGCTCCGTAGAGAGGACAGCACAGCCCATCCTGATAAATATACCCTCCCCTTTCTCCAGGAGCTGCGGAAGGAAGATCATCGGAGTGGTGTCAGCCGACAAAAGGCTGAATAAGAGGCTGATCAAGCTCCTGTGAAGCCATCGCTCACTCACTCACTCACTCACTCACTCAAACACTCACTCACTCACTCACTCACTCACTCACTCACTCACTCAAACACTCAAACACTCACTCACTCACTCACTCACTCCCCCACCCAAACACTCACTCACATGAAACTATGCCGTTTGATTCGGACCAAAAATCAGACGTATGAGAGGCCAAGGGCGGCTACTGGTGTTGCAGTAAGCCAATGATACAGCGACTGATGGCAGTGGCGAATGAGAGACTGTACAAGTTCCTGGCTACTGACACTCCTAGGCTGGCAACTCACCTGGCTAGACTAGCAACTCACCTGTCTAGACTAGCAACTCACATGCCTAGACTAGCAACTGACTATCCTGGACTAACAACTCACTCACCTAGACTAACAATTCACTCACCTAGACTAATGACTAGGACGAAATGGCTCAGGCAGTAAGAGCAGTCGCCTAGCAGTCGGAGGGTTTGATCCCCCGCCCGGGCTGTGTCGAAGTGTCCCTGAGCGAGACACCTAATCCCCAAATGCTCCTGACGAGCTGGTCGGGGCCTTGCATGGCAGCCTATTGCCGTCGGTGTGTGAGAGTGTGTATGAATGGGTGAATGGAGAAGCATCGATTCACCAACCTCGACCTTCTGAATCCACCAAAGAGACCGTTCATGGGGAAACAACAAGCCCAGGTCGAGAGACCTGAGCAAAGTGTGAAGGAAAGGACCTTCCGCCCTGGTGACAATGTACTGGCTCGTAACTATGACAACAGACCAAAATGGATGCCTGCTACAGTCCTCGAACAGACCGGCCCTGTGTCTTATACAGTCCGGACCACTGATGACATTGTCTGGAGGAGACACACAGACCAACTACTTGCTGGTGCGACAGCACCTGTGGAAACCCCATCTGTGGCTGGTGCTGAGCCACCTACGCTGGACAGCCCAGCCCAACCCACACTCACCCAGGGGGCACCGCAGGCTATGGAACCTGTTTCTTCAGGACCCACTCCCGCAGCTGTTTCAGAGACTGAACTGTCAACATGTCCCACACCACGGTCTGTTCCGGTGACAGTCAGCGTGAATCAGCCGGCTGGCGGTGCTATTCGCCGCTATTCGCATGGAGAACGGCTGCCTAGATCTATAGTGGTGACCTACCCTGTAGAATGGGGCAGAATAATCCCCAGGTTAATGTCAGGGTCTGAGTAGTCCGTAACTAATTTGTTTAAATGTGATCCTGGTGGTTAGGGATGCTACCTGTTCATTAAGTGGGGAGGAGTATGTCATATATTGTGATATTGGTCATACTCTGTTACTGGCACCTATTGGCGAGTGCCCTTACTAACAGTTCTGATTAAAAAGCGACGTCCAGGTCACATGTTGTATCTGGAAGTAAAAAAATGGACGACCGTCCTTGTTCAAGTCTGTCTCCGTCTGATTAATGTTGTAGCTTAGAGTATAAACTGGAATAAAACTCAGGCAATATACAACATGAGCCATTATTAATCTAATCACAGCTGTCATCCAAAACAAGCTAATTTAACACTCGAAAAACTAAAGAAAGTCACAGGAAATGGAAACATGGGCCTGACACTGGTATTAAGTCTGGCTTGAAGGTAAAAAAAATTGAGCAGTCTTCGGGCAAAAACGCGTTGTTAATGAGGACATCAGGGTTACTAGGAACACATTTATTAGGAATCTTTACAAGCATCATACAAGGCCTTTATTAAATCAATTCATTTGAATAAACCAATGAAACGTTCAGAAATGTATTCAAACATTAATCAACTAATTCTCAAATAAGTTGCCATTCTGTTGTTTGAAACCATTTTCTGGGATGCTAGAATGACTGAATTGTGACTATATGGCAAGTTCAGTGATCAATGTAACTAACCTGTAAAACAGCGTCCGTGAAATATACACAAATAAAAATATTTACCAGAGAACAAAAGGGACAGCGGACATCTGCAGAGTGGAGAATAGCCGTGGACACTGTGTGTATATTATAGGACTACACACACAAGGCTTTAACTTTGTGGACTGTAAATACATTTGCCCAAGCCTTGCATTGTGTTTTATGTGCTATTAAAAAAATGCAGTTTCTTTAATTTAGGAAATTGTGTGTTGTATATTTTATTTGTCATTTTTTTTCAAGGCAACACAGATGGAAAACTCATGCCACACAACAATCTGCATGGTCTGTTTCATGGCACTTGGATGATAATAAGCTCCCGGTGAGTGAGTGCTTTCTCGTGAATGTACGGGTAACCCTGGGGGCAGTAACGCAGCGTTGTGTTTCCCGGTTAATGATGCACGCCCCAGATACACGCAGGGAAAGCCTGGTCTAATAACTCCTCTACATGTACCGGATTATCTACAACACTACTGACGCCTAGATTCAATTTAACTGCAATGCACTTTGTCACTTTTATTTAAGGCTTTAGCAAGTGCTACATTTTTATTTCTCACTGAAGCATTATCCAATGCCCGTTTAATGCCTTTAAGAAACTTCCTGCCTTTTCAGAAGAGACAAACTGCCCCATCATCAGAGTGTATGAAGACTGTGGCCAACTGTTGCCTACTACTGCACACAACTTACATGCAGCTTATATACTCAATAGTAAACAAGTAATAACTGAACATAGCTTTCTCTGACACTGAACACAGCCTTCTCTGACAGAACCACTGAACACAGCCTTCTCTGACAGAACCACTGAACACAGCCTTCTCTGACAGAACCACTGAACACAGCCTTCTCTGACAGAACCACTGAACACAGCCTTCTCTGGCAGGACCACTGAACACAGCCTTCTCTGACAGAACCACTGAACACAGCCTTCTCTGGCAGGACCACTGAACACAGCCTTCTCTGACAGAACCACTGAACACAGCCTTCTCTGGCAGGACCACTGAACACAGCCTTCTCTGACAGGACCACTGAACACAGCCTTCTCTGGCAGAACCACTGAACACAGCCTTCTCTGGCAGGACCACTGAACACAGCCTTCTCTGACAGAACCACTGAACACAGCCTTCTCTGGCAGGACCACTGAACACAGCCTTCTCTGGCAGAATCTGTCAGATGGCACATAGTTGGCTGCAGCCAGTGTATGAGCAATTCGGCGTACACAATGAGAACTTAAATAAAACATAAATAAATCCACAGGTCAGCTGTAGGTGGCTGTGATCTGCATGGTGACAGATCTTTTGGACTGAAATCCAAACCCATGCTCTCAGTGAGCCGTGTGCAGTGTAGCGTGTGCACTGTGGCAGCAGACATACACACACGTCACGCCTCTAAAAGCCTAAATATCACAGAGAGGCCCACGGCTTGAAGGCACCAAACACAGAACAGGCCGGTCCCGCACGGAAACAGTGGGTCCTGGCACCTGCGGACCCAAGCATTTCCGAGCATTCCTGAGCGTTCCTAAGCCTTCCCAAGCGTTCCCGGGCATTCCCAAGTGCTCCCAAGCATTCCACACTGGAGTACACGAACCGCTGACAGGCCAGGAAGTGTTAGGGATCCCTCAGGTTTCCATGGAAACAGAAGCTATGCTTCCATTAAGACATCAAAGCCGATTCAAATTACATTTCCGAAAACAATCGCGTTAGCGCCCACACAGACTGGCGCTCCTAAATCATTCCAGGGGAAAAGCAGTGTCTCGTGACTCCAGGTTGGCAATGATTCCAATAAATAATTCATGTGTGAAAAAGGCTGGTTGTGTTCACAGGGAAGGTTTCTAGCTAATTGTTGCTTTTTCCCTACAGCATATTTAGAGTACTTATTCAACATCTTTTTTTTTTTTTTTTTTACTTTTTTACTTTACTTACCAGTGTAGCTGGTGTGTGACACTGGGCACATTGTTTTTGGGGAGAGGACATTTACACTAACCCCAGTCTCGGCCCACTGTGTGTGTATGTGTGTGTAAAGTTTTACTGTGTGAATCTGTTTAAATGTGACACCACCACCTCAGCATCCATCCCTCTCATCCAACAACCTCAGAGACAGGGAGGCATGAATGCACCTGCCAATCATACATTCATAAACATTCAAAACTGTTCGAAAATTGAGGATGGGCGTAAAATTTTGTTATGAATAAGTAGTGTAAATAATATCAAAAATCATAGTAGTAAGATAGAGTATATACTGCATGTAAAATTAGACATCAGGCCAAGCCTGTCCTCAGTGCTGCCCCCTGCAGGCACACATGAGCTTCACATGTTGATTTCCTGTTTATAAACCCAAAGACACACAATTTAAAAAAGTGACGACTAGAAAAACACAAACAAATCATTCACCACTCAACGATAATGGGAGTGGAGTGTGTGTGTGTTCGTGTGAAAATATGCAACAGTCTTTGTGTGTGCCCGTGTAATTATGTGTGTAACCTGCTGAAAATAACAGCTCAAGCTATGCTGAAACAGTGGGTAGCTGGTCATTTTGAGCTGGTCATAGCTGGATTTTACAGCAGGGTATGCGTGTGTGTGCATGAGTTTGTGCATTATTAGTATAACTGTGCACTATTTCAGGCCTCTGGGACAGTCATGAGTCGAGTCCAGGTGAGCTCCAGGTATGCCCCAGCCAGGTGAGCTCCAGGTGTTCCCCAGCCAGGTGAGCTCCAGGTGTTCCCCAGCCAGGTGAGCTCCAGGTGTTCCCCAGACAGGTGAGACTCAGGAGAGCCCCAGCCAGGTGAGCTCCAGGGGAGCTCTAGCTGGAGGGGATGTACTCCAGGACGAGCTGCAGGTGGCCCAGTCGGTCTTTGAGGGAGGGCAGGGACAGGATGGTGGTCTGGTATGCCGGGTCCAGCTGCAGCACTGACAGGAGCCACCAGCACCAGGCCGGCCCATCCGGCAAGGCCTGCACCGCGATTTACCACATTTTACCACACTTTACTGTAATTTACCACACTTTACTATAATTTACCACAATCTACTGCAATTTACCACAGTTTACAGCAATTTACTACCTCACCTGTTACAATGCTAATGCACAGATTGGTGGAGTTTGGCACAGTAATGTCACCTGTTACAGGTAGGTGGGGTTTGGGACAGTAATCTCACCAGTTACAGCGCTAATGCACAGGTAGGTGGAGTTTGGGACAGTAATCTCACCTGTTACAGTGCTAATACACAGGTAATCTCACCTGAATGTTGTCCTGTGTTTCGGGCATGGTGCCATACTGCCTGCTGATCTGGTCCTTGACACGCCCATCCAGCCGCTGGAACCAATCCTGCGCCTGCTCGTACACGTTGTCATGGAGACGCTGCAGCAGATCAAGTTCCGCGCCCTCCACCTTCAGAGAGGAAACACAAGCAGACACATACTGAGCATCACACACACTCACACACACATACACTCACACACACATACACACACACACACACAAATACACACACACACACACACACATACACACTCACACACACACACATACACACTCACACACACATACACTCACACACACTCACACACACATACACTCACACACTCACACAGAAATGCATGGTTCATAAAAATGTATTTCAATGCTCATGTATGACCACAACAGGAATTTCTCAATTCACAAGAGCCTCCTTGACAAGTACAATAAGTGCAAAAACTTCACATAAAGTATAAACCTGGGTTCCAAATAAACCCATAGAAAATATGACACAGAATGAGCTGTTCTATGCAAGTCCATGTTTGTTAACCAATGGTTTCATACTTTTGACTCATATGCATAAAATCAGGTAAAAATCACTTCTTTGTTTCTCGGGTATTGTAAGTCACTTGGGGATAAAGGCTAAAGTGAACGTGATGTAATGTTGAGTGAGATCGGATGATTCTAATGCAGACTGAAGATGATTAATTAAGCAGCTATTGCAGACCACCTGTTGGGAAAGTTCCGTAACTACAATTCATTTCTCTCTGCAGTTTCTTACAAAAAACAATAATCAGTCAACAAGATGCTTGCTAAGATGTTTGCTCCTGTCACACATGGCTCTCATTTCAGCACAGAGTCATAATATAAATCCCCTGAATAATGACCCCTCTTACAGGCACAGATATATACACAACCATTATTATATTATCCACTGTATATTTATATACAGAATGTCCTTATTAAGTGATAAAATGCGCACTATAATATTTGTTTTTATTTTATTGAAATAGAAAAGCAGAATTCAGAAATGTATTTTATCTTGCACTGGGAATGTATTTGCAAACAGCAATATTTGGAAAGCAATCTGGTTCTGTTTTGGAGACTTCTTGTTCTGAAGAGTTGGCAACACAAGCCAGAGTGCTTTTGGGAACAGGAGGAATGAACTCTTTAATGCTTTAATTGGCATGTTCATGAAAAACACTCTGGCTTTACACAAACCAAGCACAAATTGCAACAGAATGAGAAAATGCATTTTGGACCGTGTTGGATCATGTTGGATTGACAGCAGAGATTATTATGGATGCCTGTATGAGCAAATTCAAATGTTAATACATACTTTTAAAAATGTATCACACTGTAAAGGAGATTCTTTCTGATCTGACATAACACGTACATTTACATGACCTTCGACACCCAGTACCCCCCCTGGCTGCCTGAGGTACTGCAGACATTGAGCAGTATAAATATGTTACATTTGAGACTATCTAGTCATTTTAATTGTTTTATGTATAAAATTATTTTAATATCACTATACAATATAGGAGAACCACAAGTGAAGTGGTTAATATGAGCACATATTGCATATGACACACCCACTTTTATGCATTCTCTCTGCCCACCCTGAATCAGACACCATGAGCCTACAATGGGGAATTAAGATGACGATGGCGAGGGTAAATGGAATTTTGCTCTTTAGTATTTCTCCAGCAGGTTTCCTGATAAACAGGAAGCCCCCCCCCATAAATGTGAAAAAAAGAAAAGTATACTTTTTTCTCATCTTTATGATTCGTCTATTGTTTATTTTACAGATTACTTATGCATTTTACAAGCTCAGTGCAAATATCTTTTTTGGTTATTTAAGTGATCTTATGTTTTACTTGAAGGTTTTGTAAAAGCTTTTGGTTTATTGACCTGACATGTTTGTTGGGAATTTGGTTTGCTTGTGGTGTTCTCGTGTTATTGTATTTTAAAGGAGTCTGTACATGAGCTACCTTGATGTACATAGATCTGATAACATTACACTGTAAATTTACTGTAAAAATATTATCAACAGGATGAACTTCTCTTCTCATTATCACCTGAACATTGTGTGTTAAATGGGAAAATGTTAACTAAAATAAAATGTTTTTTTATAAACTCTTTTCTATCAAAGAGAAAAAAAATAATCATTTAAAATAATAATATAAAACTGACTCTGTCCAATAAAATGCTTTCTGAAACATAACTCAGCTCACCCATTGGTTTGATTAAATTTACATATGACACACCCACTGTTATGTGCACTCTCTCTTCCCACCCTGAACCAAACACCATGATCCTAAAATGGGTAATTAAGTTTGAACCACAAACTTCAAATGGAATTTTTGCTCTTTAGTATTTCTCCAGCAGGTTTCCTGATAAACAGGAAGCCCCACTTAAAAGTCAAAAATAAAAAATACTGATTTCTGAAACTCTCTGTATTTGGACTGATACCAAGCAGAGTGCTATAGAAGTATTTCTCCACACAACATTATAACACCACATAACTAAATGATATTAAACTCCAAAAAAATCCACCAAACTCTTTACTAAACTATTGTAAACTCCACTAAACTCTCCACCAAACTATATTAAACTCCACTAAACTAAAACAATTCATCAAACTATATTAAACTCTCTAGTAAACTCAAACCTCTATTAAATTATAGACTAAACTCTCTACTAAACCCTACTAAGTTCCAACAAACTCTCTCCTAAACTATGACACCCCACTAAACTCCACTGACTTCTCTCCTAAACTCTCTTAAACTCCACTAAAATCTCTAATACAAAATGATTTGGGGGTTTTCATACTTCGATAATAGATTTACTGATAAACATGACACCATCTGTTTTCAGTGAAAATGAAAAAAGCAACCGCTTATAATGAAAAACAAGGATAGGAACAAGTATGTTCATGCATTAACAGGTGTTATAGTCTGAAAATAATGTTCAAGTGAGGTGCCGACACTGTCCAATAAAATGACGGCAGAAACATAAGCCAAGTCACCCATTGGTTCTATTTAAGCTAATTTGCATATGCCATGCCTGTTTTATGCATCCTCTCTTCCCACCTTGAACAACACCATGATCCCAAAATGGGGAATAACATTTGCAAGAGTGCTATTAAATGGAATTATTATTATTTTTTCTTCTCCAAAAGGTTTCCTGAAAAACAGGAAGCCCACCTAAAAATCAAAAACAAATCTAATTTGTTACAGCACAGATTAAAGATTGTGCATAGGGTAACTTTACCAAATAATCTACAGGAAAGTGCAATTATTACCGTAATGTGGCTCAACAGAACTTCTTACAAACTTTTCAGAAACTGTTCTTGCATTTGCCCAGTTTTATCTGCACAGCTCACTAGCGACCCCTGGTGGTCGCTCAGCCAGCTTGCGACAGAGACTGATTCTGTGTGATCTCTGAGCATGACCACTTCAGAATTAACCGCTGCTTCCTTGTGTGTGCCAGTACGAACTGCCGTGTGTGTAAGTATGTTTTACATGTTGTAATTAGTAAATCCTCTGGCTTTTTTCACAGTTAAATATGTTCATGAAAATAATGTCAGAAAACATAATCCAGCTCACCCATTGGTTCTGTTAAAGCTAATTTGCATAGGACAGACTCACTTGTACACATATCTTCCCACCCTGGACCAAACCCCATGATCCTAAGATGGGGAAGTAAGTTTGCGTGATGCAGTGCCAATGGAATTTTTTGCTTTTTAGTATTTCTCTAGAAGGTTTCCTGATAAACAGGAAGCCCATATAAATGTGAACAAAAAGAAATAATCCTCTCTTATGTTTTGTACTTGTTCTTTGGGTTCAGCAATTGTTGAATGTTGTTTTTGTTTTATAGTTTTGTATATGATTTTTCAGATTATTTAATACTAACCTGAGTGCTGTAAAAGCACCGCTCCACACAGAGAGCTTCTCTCTCTGGCATACTCCACCAAACTCTTTACTAAACTATATTAAGCTCCACCAAACTCTTTACTAAACTATATTAAACTCCACTACACTCAACCAAACTATATTAAACTCCACTAAACGCTCCACCAAACTCTTTACTAAACTATATTAAACTCCACCAAACTCTTTACTAAACTATATTAAACTCCACCAAACTCTTTACTAAACTATATTAAACTCCACTAAACTCCGATAAACTCTCCACTAAACAATTTATCAAACTATATTAAACTCTCTACAACACCCCACAAACCTCTATTAAATTATAGGCTAAACTCCCTACTCAACTCTACTAAGTTCCACCAAACTCTCTCCTAAACTCCCTACACAACTTGATTAAACTCCAGGCTGAACACCCGACTAAACTCTACTAAAATAATGTGAAAATGAGGTGCTGACACTGTCCAATAAAATGGTCGCAGAAACATAAGCCAAGTCACCCATTGGTTCAATTTAAGCTCATTTGCATATGAAACACTTCCTCCATATCTTCCCACCCTGAATCAGACACCGTGAGCCTAAAATGGGGAATTAAGATTGCAACAGAGAGGGTTAATGGAATTTTTGCTCTTTAGTATTTCTCCAGCAGGTTTCCTGATAAACAGGAAGCCCCTACATAAATGTTCAAAACAAGAAAAATGAAATCTGTTTTCTCAAAATGTTGACCTGTGTTCCCTGGAAATACATGTATTTACAGTGAAAGAGGAAAACACAACATTTGGAGTGGCTTTGGGCCTAATCTACTGTCTGTATGTGATGTAAGTAAGCAAGTAGTCTTGACGTGGCCTTAGAATTCTGAATATGAGGTATTCCAACACTGGGAAAGGGGCAGGTTATGTTAAAAATCTAACCCTGCTCTCAAGTGAACGTTGTTAGTTTTGTCTGAGTCGGAAACAAATCACAACAGGCCCATGACACAGCTGCGAGAGAATGTCTGTGTTTTAAATGTGTAGCTGTGGTTCACTTATGGCTTTATTGTGTGACGTTTACTACTGTTCATGAAGGACTTTGTGTTTGTTCAACATCACAAGTCAACCGATTCATGCCAGATTTCCCTGCCTGGATCATCCGTCAGAATGAGGTATTCCGGTGGGAAATGTGTACAGACTGTAAATCCCACACAGTAGGCCCTGAGCGTGGGCGTACCTGCTGGTCCTGCAGGAACTCGATGTCAGCGGTGTGGTAGCCGTCTCTCTGACCCCTCCTCACGACCCGGAAGCGCTTCCCCCCGACGGTGTCCACGAGCGAGCGGCCGTCTGGGAGCGGCTCCAGACTCAGGATGTCGAGCATACAGCCGTGATCCGCAAAGCTGCCCGCAGAACACACACACACACACCGTTCAACACACACACACACACTCACTAACACACTCACACACACAGACAGCCATGATCCGCAAAGCTGCCCGCAGAACACACACCGTTCAGCACACACGCGCGCACCAACACACTCACACACACCGCTCAACACACACACACTCACACACACACACATACAGCCGTGATCCGCAAAGCTGCCCACAGAACACACACTGTTCAACACACACTCACACACACACACACACCGCTCAACACACACTCACCAACACACTCACACTGTTCAACACACACTCACTCTAAGACACACACACACCCTCTCACACACACACTCACCCTGTCCCGGGCTCGTAGGTGCACATGCCGAACCTCCTGGTGCCGGTCTCCATGCAGCGTCTCATCATGAGGCGGTACCGCGGCTCGAACACGTGCAGCGGACAGGACACGCCCGGGAACGCCACCGTGCACACGAAGATCGGCACCGCCTGCGTCAGGCTGCGGGGGGAAACACGCTCATTACCCAGCGCCGAGCATTACAAACACGCCAGGACACGGTCAAAACACGCTTACTACCCAGCGCCCAGCATTACAGACACGCCAGGACACGGTCAAAACACGCTTACTACCCAGCGCCCAGCATTACAGACACGCCAGGACACGGTCAAAACACGCTTACTACCCAGCGCACAACACTCTCTGTATGTATACGATTTACTTGACAACTCTTATGTAACCATATTTAGTCTCTCTTATGCCACTAAGCCCCACTTCTAGCTGCACTCAAGGGAGAAACGCAGATGTGAGTTTTATGGGTAAACGCACTCTGAGAAACACTCCTCTTCAGCATGAGGCTGTCTGAGTGTAGTGACGGCCGGTTGCCGTGGTAACAGGCACTCACTTGGAGAGCTCGGCGATCTCTGCCTCATGCACCCGGGTCCTCTCCTCCAGCTGCTGGGGAAACAGCTGTGACATCACTTCCTGCAGGACCACCGTCACAGTGTACTTCCTGTTTCTCAGGTACTGGCGAGAGGGGAAGAGGGCACATTTCTTCATCGAGCAGCTCCATTAGGAACCAGTAACACACACACGCGCACTCATACACACTGTTCAACACACATACACACACTCACCCACAGAACATTTGTTTGAGCAGTGCCTGTAGGAACCCAAGGAAGCAGTAGGCAGAAGCGGTCTCCTGCTCTCACACGTATATCTGGATGAAGACGGCCGGGGCACGAACCTCGTGTAGCGGCTGCTTACAGAGAGGGCAGCGGAGGTTGTGATCCAGGCTCCTCTCGATGCAGCTTCTGCAGAAGGTGTGGCCACACGGGGTGGTGACGGGCGCGTGAAACAGCCTGAGGACCACAGCACGCATCGTCATCGCAACATGACTCACACTACAAATACCACAATGCAACGGTGCCCCCCCGCAACCTTTGAACTCACAATGAGATCACAGCAACTGAGCACCACACAGCTGACATCACATTACAGCTATTTATTAGCTGACGCTTTTATCCAAAGCGACTTACAGTTAAGCAGGGGACAGTCCCAATGCAGGGTTAAGGGCCCAGCTCAAGGGCCCAACAGCTGCACGGATCTTATTGTGGCTACACTGAAGCTTGAACCACCAACCTTCCGGGTCCCAGTCATGTACCTGAGCCACTAGGCTCCAGGCCAGACTCACACTGCTGTATTCAGGTAATGTTTAACAATAACGGCTGTGTGACGTGCAGAAAAGTAGTAGATTTGACCCACCTGATGCACAAGGGGCACTCAAAGTCCGACACAGTCAGCACACTGAGACACGCCTCTCTGCGCTCCTCACCCCTACCTGAGGAACGAACAGAAATACAGGTATTTTCCATCATACAAAATACTCATGTGTGTGTTTCACAAAGCAGGATTACTGAGTTAGCTGGGCCCTGTACCAGTCATCCCCGGTTCCTCCTTGCTCATCATCAGCTCCTCGTCTTCCTCAGCACTGGGGAGGAAGGACACGGCCTGGCAGAGACTCAGACAGCACTCAGCGCTGGAGGACTGATTCACCTCGCCCTACCGCAGAGAGAGAGGGAGAGAGAGGGAGAGAGAGAGGCAGAGAGAGAGAGAGAGAGGAATATATTTACAACAGTAGGTGTTGTTAGGCAGGAGGTCTGCGTGGGTGGGATGCTTTTTTGAAAATTATTTTGGGGGCTGCATCAAAGGCCCTCTGCATTAATATCACCTGCTCTGTGCGTTCCTGTCTGTCTGCCTCCCCTTCCTGTGCTGCTGAGACCGGGGAGCTTTCCCCATGAGGGGGCGCCCCTGAGCTGGTGCCGGGGCAGGAGGGGTCCCCCAGGTACCCCGAGACCACCTGCAGCAGCCCGGGCGTGTCCTCCGGGACCTCCCACCCCTCCGCCGCCAAAATCTGCCAGAAAAAAAAAACAATGAAAGGATTTCACATTTAATAAAACAGCAAGTCTGTCAGTGTCTGTCTGAACGTATTACATTTGATAGCAATGTTAGCTGAGAGGCCTGTTAGTTTAGAAGAGTTCTGGAGATTATATTTCAGAATACCACAGGCAGGTTCTTACATGTGGCATATTTCTGATTTATTTAATTTTTGTAATGTAATTATTTTTGGAAATCTTTGGATTTAATGTATATTAAATTTTTGTATTTTGTGTTCAATTATTTGATTTC